>NW_027530508.1:3236570-3237694 GCF_008692635.1 Crocuta crocuta
AATCCTGGCCAATATTTCCAAACGCCCGTCTATTCAGGGGTGTGGCTTTCTAGGCTCCTTTTCTCCTGAGATCGTTTGTTCCCACCTCCTGCGTTGCAATAGCAGTTTAATTACCAGTTTGTGGAACAAATCGTTAAGTACATACGCACGCATATCCAACGGTGCTTGGAGGATAAAGCAAGTTCGAATTCGTGGGAAAAGGATTAAATATTTCTGTTTTCTGAAAAAGATAAAATATTTTGAGAGAGAAAGAGTGCACTGGGCTTGAACCCATGAACCGTGAAATGACCCAAGGGGAAATCAAGAGTCAGCCGCTTAACCAACTGAGCCCTCCAGACACCCAGCAGAGAATCCTTTTAAAACAACAGTTAAATCTTGCAATAGCTGCTCTTACCACTGAGAATCAACACCAAAGTCCTTGCTTCGGTCCCCATGGCTTCTCACCATCTCCCTCAACTCATCGCCCTATTGTCATTCTATATTTTTTCCGTAAGACTGATCGATTTCTGACGTACTGCACAATTTATTTTATATTGCCTGTTTCCCCACATGCATACCTTCTAACTATATGCTGTCTACAGGAGCCTCACTTGAATTTTAAGGACATATGTAGGTGAAAAGTGAAAGGACGGAGGGGTGTCTGGGTGGCTCAGTCACTTAAGCCTCCAACTCTTGGTTTCTGCTCAGGTCATGATCTCATGGTTCATGGGATTCTCTCTCTCTCTCTGTACTTCCTCTGCTCGCTTGCTCTCGAAATAAATAAACATTAAAAAGGTAATAAAAATCAAATAAAAGTGAAAGAGTGGAAAAAGATATTTCATGCAAATGGGAATCTAAAGAGAGTAAGCGTGGCCATACTTACATCAGATAAAGTAGACTTTCAGAAAAAAAGTCACAAGAGACAAAGTCATTCTATGATGAGAAAAGAATCATTTCGTCAGGAAGATATGATAATTAAAAGTACACATGCACTTAACATTTGAGCTCTTAAATATATGACACAAACACTGAAGAATTTCACTGTCCCCACTTTCATTTATGGATAGAACACCAAGACAGAATATCAGAGGACTTGAACAACACTATAGGCCCAATGGACCTTACAGACATACACAGAACACCCC
>NW_027530508.1:3237707-3263129 GCF_008692635.1 Crocuta crocuta
AGAACATACATTCTTCTCAGGCACATGTGGGACATTCTCCAGGTTAGACCACATACTAAGCCACAAAACCAGTCTTAACAAACTTAAGATTAAATCATGCATAGTATCTTTTCTGACCACAATAAAATGAAATCAGAAATCTACGGCTGAAAGAAAAGAGGAAAATTCACAAATATGTGGAAATCAAATAACTCCTCCTTCAACAACCAATGAATCAAAGAAATCACAAAGGATTTAAGAATATCTAAAGACAGGGGTACCTGGGTGGCTCAGTCGGTTAAGCCCAACTTCGTCTCAGGTCATGATCTCACTGTTTGTGGGTTCGAGTCCCACGTCGGGCTCTGTGCTGACAGCTAGCTCAGAGCCTGGAGACTGTTTCAGATGTTGTATCTCCCTCTCTCTCTGACCCTCCTCCCCTGCTCACACTGTCTCTCTCTCTCTCTCTCTCAGAAATAAAAAAAAATTTTTTTTAATTAAAAAAAAAGAATATCTGAAGACAAATGAAAACAAAACCACAACATACCAAAATTCATGGGAGACAGTGAAAACAGTACTAAAAATTAAGTTTATAGGAGAGATGTACTTACATTAGAAGAGAAGAAAGATCTCAAATCAACCACCTAACTTTATATCTCAGGGAATTAGGAAAGAACAAAGTCAATCCAAAATTAATAAAAGAAAGAAAATAATAAATGACGGAGCAGAGATAAATGCAATAGATAAAGAGAAAAACAATAGGAAAAAAAAATCAATGAGACCAAGAATTAAGTGTTTGAAAAGACCAACAAAATCAACATACCTTTAGACGGACTAGGAAAGAAAAAGACTCAACTAAAATTAGAAATTAAAGAGAGGACATTACAACTGATGTCACTGAATCAAAAAGATTATAAAAGACTACTATGAAGAATTCTATGCCAACAAATTGGATAAACTAGAAGAAATGTGTAAGTTTTTAGAAACATAGAACTGACCAATCCTGAATCATGCTGAACTAAAAAACTGAACAGAGTAAACACTCTGTAAAAAGAATGAAATAATGAAAATGAAGCAGTAATCAAAAACCTCCCAACAAAGAAAAAGCCCAGAACCAGATGGCATCTCTGGAGAATCCTTTCAAATATTCAAATAATTATCATGAATCCTCCTCAAACACTTCAAAAAAAATTGAAGAGGACGGAACACTTCCAAATTCATTATATGAAGTCAGCATTAGTGACACCAAAACCAGACGAAAATACAACATAAAACTACAGACGAATATCTCTGATGAATATTGGTGCAAAAATCCTCAACAAAATACTAGCAAAGCAAACCGAACAGTACATTAAAAGCATTCTATACTATGACCAAGTGAGATTTGTACCTGGGATACAAGGATGGTTCAATATATGAAATGTTACAAATGTTACACTAATAAAATGAAGGACAAATACCACATGATCTTCTCCAACGAGGCAGAAAGAACCCTTGACAAAATCCAACACTCTTTCACGATAAAAACACTCAACAAATTAAGAATATAAGGAAACTCTCAACATAATAAAATCCATGAAAACCTGACACCTAACCTTACATTCAACGGTAAAAGAGTGAAAGATTTTCATCTAAGATCAAGAGCAAGGATGCCCTTCTAATTGGAAGATCAATGAGATAAAAAATAAAAGGCATCCAAATTGAAAAAAAGGAAGGAAAATTATTTCTATTCTCAAATGAGATGACTTTATTTACAAAAAGCCATAAAAATTACACACACACACACACACCTTAAAATGAGTTCAACAAAATTGCAAAATACAAAATCAACATATAGTAATTAGCTGCAATTCTATAAACTAATAATGACCAATCAAAAAAAAAAAAAAAAGAAAACTTGGAAAACAATTACTTTTACTACTGCATCAAAAAAGATAAAATACTTATGAATAAGCTTAACCAAGATGGTGAAAGTCCAATACAGTGAAAACTTCAAAATGTGCTAAAAGAAATCAAAGATACAATTAAATGGAAAGACATTCCATGTTCATGGATTAAAAGATTTAATATTGGTGGGGCGCCTGGGTGGCTTAGTCGGTTAAGCATCCGACTTTCGCTTGGGTCATGATCTCGCAGTTCGTGGGTTCGGGCCCCGCGTCAGGCTCTGTGCTGACTGCCAGCTCAGAGCCTGGAGCCTGTTTCAGTCTGTGACTCCCTCTCTCTCTGACCCTCCCCTGCTCACGCTGTCTCTCTCTCTCTCTCTCTCTCCTAGAAATAAAAAAAAAGATTTAACATTGTTAAAATGTCCATACTCGCCAAAGCAATTACAGATTCAGTGAAATTCCTATTAAAATCCCAATGGCATTTTTTTTTCAGAAATAGAAAAAAAATTTTAAAATTCATACGGAATCTCGAGGGACCCTGAATAACCAAAACTATGTTGAAAATGAAGGACAAAGGTGATGACCTCTCACTTCCTGATTTCAAAACATACCACAAAGCAACAGTAATCATGACAGTGTAGTAGTAGTATAAAGATAGATGTATAGACTAACAGAATAGAGATCCCAGAAATAAACCCTTCCTCATACAGCCACGTGATTTTTGACAAGGGTGCCAAGACCACTCAATGGGGAAAGGATGGGTTCTTCAACAAATGATGTGGGGGAAAGTGGATTCCCACATGCAAAAGAATAAAGCTGGACGCCTATCTTACACTGTGAACAAAAATTAACACAAAAAAATAGATTTAAGACCTAACTATAGGGCCTAAACCTCTAAACTTCTAAAGAAAAACATGGGGGAAAGCTTCATGAGGTTTGGCAATGATCAAAGACATCTGTTGCCGAGACAACAGAAGCAAATGGCAAATGGAACTACATCGAACTTGGAAACTTCTGCACATCGGGGTGCCTGGCCGGCTCAGTCAGTGGAGCATGCAAGTCTTGATCTCAGGGTTGTGAATTCAAGGCCCATGTTGGGTGTAGAGACTACGTTAATTTATTTTTTTCATTTAAAAACAAAAAACAGGGGCGCCTGGGTGGCTTAGTCGGTTAAGCGTCCGACTTTCGCTTGGGTCATGATCTCGCGGTTCGTGGGTTCGAGCCCCGCGTCAGGCTCTGTGCTGACTGCCAGCTCAGAGCCTGGAGCCTGTTTCAGTCTGTGACTCCCTCTCTCTCTGACCCTCCCCTGCTCACGCTGTCTCTCTCTCTCTCCTAGAAATAAATAAAACATTAAAAAAAAAATTAAAAAAAAAACAAAAAACAAAACAAAATGCTTCTGTGCATCAAAGAAAACATCAGCAGGAAGAAAAAGAACCTATGGCATGGGAGAAAATATTTGCAAATCATATATCTAGAACATGTAAGAAACTTCTGCGACTCAACAACAATAAAAATAACCTGATCAAAAATGGGCAAGGAGTTGGGGTGCCTGGGTGACTCCGTCGGTTACGCAACCTGTTATGCCCAGATCGCCATCTGCCCCAAATCCCAAGACCACCAAGGAGTCCGAGTCACGTATGCAAAAGCAAAGGGCGTTTATTCGGGCTTAAGCTCGGGCTCCCAGACCTCACCAACGCAGTGGATCCTTGCTGAGAGCCCCGAGCAAAGGCAGAGTAGGTTTTTTATGGGGTTTGTGACCGGGGAGTTACAGAAGTTGTGGCATGGGAACAGTGATCCAATCATAATTATTCAACATTATTGACAGCTGGTTTAACCATACGCATTGTCTAGAGTATTCATTTCTTTTGGCGGGATCCAGTTACAACATTTAGAGTACCTTTAAATTCAATTACAGAGCGAGCCTAGGGTCTTGTTCGGCGCCTAACGGGTTAACTTTAACATTAGGAAACAGCGTCCTATCTATAGTTTCTATCTCCAGGCCTCTCCCTCAGTAATGTGGAGGGTGGTCGCTGGCCTTTCCTGATTGGGTGTTGCAAGGATGGTTTCTCCTGCCTTGGGCCATGTGTAACCGCCTGATAGTTTCGGGACGCTGGAACTCAGGCCTTCTAGTTTAGAGAGGAAACTTAAAGCCTGTCATGGAGTCAGTTTGGTTTAGACGTTTAGACTTGTGTCCTTACAAACCGACTCTTGGTTTTGGCTCAGGTCATGATCTCACAGTTGTGAGTTCAAGCCCCACGTTAGCTTCTGCATGGACAGTGCTGAGCCTGTTTGGGATTCTCTCTCTCTGCCCCTCCTGCATCTCTCTCTCTCTCTCTCTCTCTCTCTGTCTCTGTCTCTGTCTCTCTCTGTCTCTCTCTCTCTCAAAATAAACTTTTTAAAAAAATGGGCAAGGACTTGAATAAACACTTCTCTAAAGAAGACATACAAATAGCCAACAACCATATGAAAAGATAGTCAACATCTCCAAGCAGAAATGCGAGTCAAAACCTCAGTGGAAGGCACCTTGGTGGCTCCGTAAGTGAAGTAGGTAAAGCTGGTAAAGACGGTCTCGTTCTATTAATAACCGACGTTGTGGTGGGACTCCCCCGTGGTTCTTCTTATAATTGCAAGATGCCCTTCAGCGACAACCACCAGGACACGTTGAAAAGATATAAAGGTTAATTAGGAGACCTGGACACAGTATACCTGGGGCCACACAGCAAGGTCACAGGAAGACAGCAAGTGCGCATGGGCCAGGAGGTCTGTTTCTACGGGGGTCAAAGGTGGGGGGGGCTAGGCTTGGAGGGCTCACTCTTTGTTATTGAATTTAAAACAGGAATTTCAAGTGGGGAAGTGAAAAGGCAAAAAGACCTAAGGGTCAGTTTAGGAAATTAACCAAAGTCTCTGAAACAATCTGTGGGGTGAGGTGGCCTGGCTCTTCACCCAGCCCTGGGTCTGGCATTGTGTTTACTTGAGAAGCAGATGCCTCCTTGAAATGGATGCCTTCTCAATCAAAGCCTAAATCAGGCAGTTGCATTACAAAAGAGAAAAAAGTAAAACTGTCAATTCACAACCCTCAGGGGAACATCCTGGGTGTAATCTGAACCGGGTCCCCAAACAGCATAAAGGGGCGGGAAGAGATTGAAGAGACAGGCAGGCCACTCCAGCCTGGATGTTGTAATAAGCAAAAGAGACACTCACATACCAGGCTTGTCCGGGGTGACAAGTGAATCCCTGCCCCCACTGCCAAAGCTTACAAGTTTCTATAGTGATCTTGGCTGGATTCCTATGCATGTGCCCCACAGCTGTTCCCAACAACACATCACTATCTCATTGCTTGGGGCAGCCTCTGGGAGCAGGAAAGGCAAGCAGTACCCACATTCCAAGGACGAGAGGAGGTGTGGAGCTTCCTAGTGCCCAGGTCCAGCTCACGGGTCAACGGGTGGTCACATCTTTTTGATGACCTTCCCCAGCTTCCTGGAAACACACACCTGCTGTCTGATTGGGTGATTCACACTTCTTCTTTTTTTTTTTTTTTTTTTTTTTTTTTTATTTCTAGGAGAGAGAGAGAGACAGCGTGAGCAGGGGAGGGTCAGAGAGAGAGGGAGTCACAGACTGAAACAGGCTCCAGGCTCTGAGCCGGCAGTCAGCACAGAGCCCGACGCGGGGCTCGAACCCACGAACCGCGAGATCATGACCTAAGCGAAAGTCGGACGCTTAACCAACTAAGCCACCCAGGCGCCCCGGGTGGTTCACACTTCTAATACACTGGCAGCTGCTGTGGACAGAATGTGTCCCCCCTCCCCAAATTCTTATGCTGAAGCCGACTCCCCAGTGTGATGGTGTTGCAGGATTCTAGCACAGAGAGTCATGACACGAAGGCTTTTCTTTCCAGGAAGCAACTTTATTCGTGCCGGCACCGCTCAGTTGGGTTCATACCCAAAGAAATGAGCGGCCCACATCACATGGCATAGTTTTTTTATGCATTTTCTATTTCTTCGTCTCCCGTATATGGTAACACACATAAACATGCAGTCTGATTAAGTTGTCTCAGTTTACAAGGCCATGGGGAATGTAGGCACCTAGGCGCATATCTAGGTGACCTTGAAGTCTTCTCTCCTCTTTTTTTCTCTCTCCTTACGGAGGGGTTCCTACCACAATGGTGTTAGGAGGTGGGGCCTTTGGGGGGGTGACTAGGTCCTGAGTGAGGGGTTCCTCAAGAATGGGATTAGTGCCCTTGTAAGAAGAGACAGGAGACAGTTTGGTCCTCCTACAAAACTGTCAGGGCTTTACACAGAGATTGAATGGGAAGGATCAAGCTCATGATGGTGACTTACACGGGTGTACACAGACATAAGAACTCTAAACATTCAGTGAGCTGCGCATAGTATTTGTGCAGTTGCATACAGTCATACCTCGGTAAAACCTTCAAGTGACACCAACACGCATGTCATGGGATCTGACATGAAACAGGAGAAGGAAACAAGAAAGGCAAACGAAGCCACTGGAAACCCTCACTGCCACAGGCCCAACTTCACTGCTAGCTCCTGGAGAATCCAGAATCTTGCGCAACACACGGGAACTGCCAGCAGTGATGACAGCTGCTTGTGGAGGAAAGTCTAAGGACCCCTGCCAGCCTCACGTTCACATCTGCTCAGGCTCCCGCTCTGCCTCTCCTCATTTCTAGAGAAGAAGCCATCCGTGCCTCTCCTCTTCCACCTTCCAAATCTAATGCAAGCACCTCTCCTCACCAGAACCCAACCCAGAGCAAGGAGTTCTAGAAAATGTGGTTCCCAAGCTTCTAGTCCTCTGAAAAGAGAACAGAGAAAAGAATGGAGATAAAGACTGATTGCAAGAACACCCGTATTGCTATTTTTTTAAATTGGCATTTGTTCGATGGTTGATGCGGCTCAGTGTTTTCTCCAGACTTGCTTACCATGCTTTCCATTTTGCAGCAAACAAGGAAGTTATTGTTTTAACAAAGTTTTTTTCTTTTTTTTGTAGGGAGAAATATAAAAGCTGATGTAAGTTTCGACTGGTGTTTTGTTCAGACCTTAGGAGCCCCTGTTGAAAACACGTGGGGCTAAGCCCTCCAGCTGGTGACAGTCACTGTTTGTGCCACCCCAGCATGCTGACCTGGAGGAGAATCACTGCTTCTAGATACTGACCGCTCACTGGGAGCTGGTGCCCCACCTGCCACGCATGGGTCCATTTTACAGATAAGCAGGGACGGGGCTGATACTACTGAAGCACTTTCTTGTGCATTTCTCTCTGTCCTGTAGTCTAGTCCCTTCCGAGCAGCTCTGTCCCTCATCAAAGCTGGAGTCTGAGTTCTGTTGTCTTGGGGAAGGCCGGAGCAAACCCAGCTAGAACAAAGAAGATCATGTGTTCAGGAGACGGCCAAAATCAGGAAAGTCCCTACAAAAGAAAAGAGGGGGACTGCCTCTTCTTATGACTTTGTGGAGGGTGACAAGAGAAAGAGAGAGAAGGGCAGGAGTTGGGATGCCAGGGGCCCGGCACCGCCAGGCCCCTGGGGTTAGAACTCTGGGCTGGGGTGGGAAGGGAATATAGACCCCCAGGGTATGTTTAGAGATTCCTAGTGCAGAAAAGACCATGACCCAGCTTCCCCAGGAGGGCCCCACAGGAGCCATGTCCAGCCTGCCTTCTGAGAAGTGGATCGGCAGTAGTGCAGGAATTGAATGTGGCTAGAAGTGGTGACTATGGTCAACCCTAAGGAAAGTGGTATCTGGGAGCCTGATGGAGGAGACTTTGAATCCTGTGAGTTTAGCACCACAATAGATAAATTACAGGAATGTCCATAATTCTTCACCCCCTCCCTACTTCCACACCTACGGCAATATAATTTTGCAGCTCCTATCAAGAGGAGGAGTCTATTTTCCATCCCTTGCATCTGGTTTGGCCTGCGACTTGCTCTGGCCAAAAGCCAGACTATAGAAGCGACACTATACCTTGCAACCCCTGCTGCCTCTCAACACCGCCCCTCTCATGTGAACAAGCCAGACGAGCCTCCTGGGGAATGAGAGACTACACGGAGGAGAGCTGAGGTGGTCCAGGCGACAGTCAGCCAACCCCAGCGGCAGAGTTCCTAGCCAGCCTGCTGCTGCTCTCAAATGCTGAGTCAAAATTAGCTGAGATGAGAAGAACCTTGGAGCTGAGCCCAGGGAAGATTGTCAACCCACAGAATCACAGATTAAATAAATGGGTATCATTTTAAGCCACTGCATTTTGGGGGGGGGGGTTTGTTACGCAGCAGTAGCTGACCATTATGGTACCTTACCTGGTCACATAAATAAAATTAATTTTGAGAAAGACTTGAGAGGAAAAGGAATAGCTGAGGAAGGGACACAGGCAGGTGAGTAGGTGATTTAGAAGCTCCACTGGGAGGATGACATGGAGGTGCCGAGGGTCTGGTGGAATTGTCCAGGCCTGTGGTCAGTTCAAAGAGACTCCAATATATGAGTCTCCTCAACAGGAGAACAAGTAGAAGGAGCAATGGGATTGAGAAGACAGGACCAGCCACACCTCAGCAGACTCAGAGCAAAGTGCTCAAGGACCGGGCCAGACCAACCTCCCCATGACAGATACCAGGCCCCGAGATAAGACTCAGACCCAATGCCCACCATCCTGCCCGGAAAGAAACTTCAGCCTCCTCTGCACCTACACCTCTGCTTCCTACACCTGGAGTAGGAAGAAGGGAGGGAAGCATGGAAAGCTTGAGCATTTTTTTTTTTCTGGAAAAAAGGAAACTGAGCTAGCCTAAAAGAGTATGATAGCAGTGTATCCAATGCTCACTTCACCTCATACGTGCAACCATAATTTTTTGAAGTTTATTTACTTATTTTGAGAGATGAGAGCGTGAGCAGGGGAGGGGCAGAGAGAGAGGGAGAGAAGGAGAGTCCCAAGCAGGCTCTGCATTTTCAGTGGGGAGCCCAATGTGGGGCTCGAGCTCACCCACTAGGAGACCATGACTTGAGCTGAAATCAAGAGTCAGACACTCAGCCAATGGAGCTACCCAGGTGCCCCATGCCCCTATTCTTATTACTATTTTACAGATCAGGAAACTGAGGCACAAACTGCTCAAATGATAGTCCTGATGATTGGGTAAAGCCAAGATTTGAACCCAGACAGTGCAGGTGAAGAGACAGACAGACCCAGAAGAGCCTCGGATTGCTTTCATTGGCCAGTGTAAGTAAACTTTTCCTTGCCAACAGCCAGTATGATAGGGACTCTTGAGAAAGTTACAGAACATTAAGATGCCACAAACACAAATTTTTATATGATCCGGTGTGTTCCATTTGGGCCCCAGGAAATGGAGGTTTCAAGAGTTGCTCCTGGGTTATGCATCTAAGGACAGGGTCTATGCCCTGTCCTCACTGCCAAAAGGAGGCCTGCATGGCGCTTGCTTTATAATAAATCCTTCTTTTTTAAATGTTTATTTATTTTTGAGAGAGACAGAGTGTGAGCAGGGGAGGGGCAGAGAGAGAGGGAGACACAGAATCCAGAGCAGGCTCCAGGCTCCAAGCTGCCAGCCCAGAGCCCCACGCCAGGTTCGAACCCATGAATTTCGAGGTCACGACCTAAGCCGAAGTTGGACGCCCAACTGACCGAGCCACCCAGGCGACCCTTAATAAATCCTTCTTCTCCTTCTTCCTCTTTTTAATTTCTGAGAGAGAGAGAGAGAGAGAGAGAGAGAAAGAGAGAGAGAGACAGTAGGAGCAGAGGAGGGTCAGAGAGAGAGGGAGATACAGAATCTGAAGCAGGTTCCAGGCTCTGAGCTGGCTGTCAGCACAGAGTCCGACGCGGGGCTCAAACCCACAAACCGTGTGAACATGACCTGAGCCGAAGTCGGACGCTCAACCGACTGAGACACCCAGCACCCCAATAAATCCTTCTTCTTAAGAAGGATCCTTAATCCTTCTCTATTTCCTGCATATCGTGGTCAATGATGGTTGGTACGTTCAGCATTTACATTGTGCTGAGCCTTCACCCACGTATCTTATATTTCTTGCAATACCTTCTGGAGGAGGGAATTGCTACCATCCCCATTTTGCAGATGAAGAAACAAAGGCTCAGAGGTGGCACGTGTGTGTGAAAGGTCGCACAGGTAGGAAGAGGCAGACCCAGGACTTGAGCCCACACCTGGCTGGCTCGGGACACGCTAGGACAGGCACACTCATCTTCCTAGCAGGGTACTGGGGACCGGGCCCACGACAAAGGGTCGGTATGGTTTTGACCGAGTGGTTACAGGAACTCCCGTGGCCCAGACACAGAACCCGGAACCCCCTCCAAACCGTTCCTTCCTCTTGCACCAGCAGCCTTGTCTTCCCGTATGAAAACAACACTTCCCCAAGTAGCCTTGGCCACAAGGAACACAAACAGCCTTGTCCACGTGCCCCATTTCAGGCTCCGGCATCCGCCAGATTGCAGAACGGCGGCCCGTCCTGGGAACTGCAGGAGGCACGCGAGCCCCTGGCGATGACCACCCTGACCCCGCGGGCCCACTCGCCTCCTTGCTCCTGGCTGCCGATGCTGTTCCTTGTGCTCTTGGGTGAGTGAGATCTGGGACATGACGGGACCCATCCCTGACTGATCCCAGAGAGGAGCCCCGGGTGCTCTGAGAGGCCTGGAGGGACTCCAGGCCACCAAGAGGGAATGGGAGCGGGCAGCTGAGAACGTTCCTGATCCCAGCAGAGCCCAAATCCAGTGTCTCAAGAAGTTGAACGTTTTGGGAGACAGCGTGGTGAAGTTAAGCTCCCAGGCTCTGGGGTCTTAACAGACACCCGTGTGCTCATGTTACACGCCACGTCTCTCTCCTCTTCGACAAACAGGGCTGCTCTTGGGGTGCTGTGAGTTTTAAATATAAAAATGGTGGGGCGCCTGGGTGGCTCAGTCGGTTGAACGTCCAACTTCAGCTCAGGTCATGATCTCACTGTCCGTGGGTTTGAGCCCCACGTCGGGCTCTGTGCTGACAGCTAGCTCAGAGCCTGGAGCCTGCTTCAGATTCTGTATCTCCCTCTCTCTCTGACCCTCCTCTGTTCATGCTCTCTCTCTCTCTCTCTCTCTCAGAAATAAATAAAACATTAAAAAAAATTTTTTTTTAATGGTGAGGCTCATAGCCCTGGATCAGACATAATCTGTGGGGCCTCGTGCAAAGTGGAAACGCAGTTTCAAAGAACTTCAAGACGGCAGCAGCAGAGCATTATCACAAGCATGGGGCCCATCTAAGCACAGGGCCCTTTGTGACTATACAAATCAACACCCCATGAGCCAGCATGGGCTCAGCACCGGGCTCAACCCTCACCACTGACATTTCTCTGAGCCTCAATTTCCCCCTCTGTAAAATGGGGCCAATCGTGGGACCCACCTCATGACTTTGTTTGGAAGATCCAACAAGATAATACCTGTAAGCAGCTGGCACAATGTAAAGATTTCTGTAAAGATTTTCATACCCATGTCTACTCTAAGTCAGGATCTGACTGATTTAAGTCCTGAGACTTGGGGCTCCTGGGTCCAGCTTAGCCTCTGAGCCCAGAACCCTCCGATCCAGCAGGCAAGACGCTTAACTCCCATTGGGCTTATTCCATCTCCTGTCTGTTTGGGCCCCTGCCCCAGTCTCTGCGAAGACCCAGACCCTGCTTGGGTCCTGTAGGATGGTCACTCCCGGAGAGGCTCTGGTGGGACCCAGATCTGGGTCCAGACCTGGCCAGCCCTTCACTCCTCGGCTATGATTTGGGGCGCTGCTTCACTTTCTTGAGCTGGCTTCCCCGATTGTAAAATGTGAATTGTGGCTCCTAGTTGCTCATCCCACAAATACTTCTGAGTGCCCACGACGTGTTAGGCACTAGGCTAGGAAGTCACATGTCTAAACACTCAGGATCAAATCATTTTTGAAAAATGTGGGTTTTGAACCAGGCCTCCGAAGGAGAACCCATCATCCCGGATCATGAAAGGCAGGGCTTGCAGGTGGAAAATAGATGGGAAGGGATCCCAGAGCTGTGGCCATGGGGTGCCCAGCTCTGCAGACAAGGTACACAGGACATTTTCCAGACAGCGGGAAGGGGTCAGGGGCACAGGGCCTTCTTTCATGGAGATTCGACTGACATACAACAAATTATGCATATTTAACATGTACACTTTGATAAGTTTTGTGGGCATTGGACATGCTTCTTTCTTGTGAACTCATCACCAAAATCAATATAATGAACACATCCAACACTTTCAAAAGTTTCCTTGTGGGTCATTCTTTCCATTCCTCCTCCTTCCACGGCATCCACTTATCAGCTTTCCGTCACTATAGATCAGTTTGCATTTTCTAAAACTTTATACGAAATATAAGATCATGGAGCGTGTACCCTTTTTCTTCCCCAGCTTCTTTCTTCGGCATAATTATTTTGAGCTTCCTTCATGTGGTTGCACACATCCATAGCTCACATACGTCTTTTTATTTCTGTCCTCTGTGTAAACTACAGTTTGTTTCTTCATTCACTTCTTGGCAGACATCGGTTGCTTTGCAATTTGGGGCTGTCGCAAACAGACATCTGCGTCGATTAGTACAAGTGTCTGTAGACATTCCTGTACTAATCTTTGAGTGGACTTAACGCTTTCATTTCTCTCGGGAAAATACTTAAGAATAATATGACTGTATCGTGTGATAGGCGTGTGGTTAACTTTTAAGACACTGCCAAACTGATTTCCAAGGAGGTTGTACTGTTGTGCATTTTCATCAGCAAGGTATGCAGATGACATTTCCTCTACATCCTCGCCGACACTCTTGGTATGGTCAATCTTTCTTCTTTTAGTCATTCTCACCGATGTGTAGGAACATCTCATTGTGGTTTCAATTTGCACTTGCCTGCTGTGTAATGGTGCTGAACATTTTTCACGTGCATCCTGTATCCTGTTTGGGCCTTTATGTGTCTGTTCAACTCCCATTTTTCGACTGTTTTTCTTATCATTGAGTTTTGAAGGTTCTTTATGTATTCTGATTGCAAATTATTTTTTTTTATCAGATATATACTTCACAGAGATTTTCTCCTCCTCTGTGGCTTTTTCATTCTTTCACAAGCATCTTTCGAACAGCAAGGGTTCTTAGTTTTCATAAAGTCTTATTTATTAATTTGTTCTTTGTATGGATCATGATTTTGGTGTTGTATCTAAGTGTGTGGCAGAATTCACTAGTGAAGTCATCCAGGCTTGGAGTTTTCTTTGTGGGGAAGTTTTTAATACAAATTAAATGTTTGCAATAGATAATAGGGCTATTTAGGTTATTTGTTTCTTCTTGAGGTAGCCTTGGTAGTTTGTGTTTTTCAAGGAATTTGTCCCTTTGTCAAATATATGTAGCCATGACCTTTCCATAGCGGCCCCTTATTGTCTTGTAATATCTGTAAAGTCTGTACTGGTGTCACCTCCCTCATTTTTTATTTTAGTAAGCTAAGACTCTCTGTCTCTCTCTCTCATTACTCTTCAGTATGGCTACAAGTTTATCAATTATCATCATCTTCTCAAAGATTTCATTCACACTGATTTTTCTTTCTTGTCTTTTGGTTTTTACTTTATTGATTTTTACTCAGATCTTTGTGGTTTCCTTTCTTCTACTTCCTTTGGGCTTAATTTGCTCTTTTTTCACTGTTTCTTTTTTTTTTTAATGTTTTATTTATTTCTGAGAGAGAGAGCGTGAGCAGGGGAGGGTCAGAGAGAGAGAGAGGGAGACATAGAATCCGAAACAGGCTCCAGGCTCTGAGCTGGCTGTCAGCACAGAGCCCGATGCGGGGCTTGAACCCACGAACCCTGAGATCATGACCTGAGCTGAAGTTAAGCTGAAGCTTAACCGACTGAGCCACCCAGGCGCGTGCGCACACACACACACACACACAGACACCCCGTTTCTTAAGGTAAAAACTAAGGTCATTCATTTAAGTCCTTCCTTCTTTCCTAATCTAGTCATCGAATGCTATAAATTTCCCTCTGCTTTAGCAGAATCCTACAAATTTTAATACTGTGTTTTCATTTTCATTCCGATCAAATTACTTTCTAACTTCCCTCTTGTTTTAACTCATGTGTTACTGGAAAGTGTCCTATTCAGCTTATGACTATCGAGGACTTTCCTAGGCATCTGTCTGTTACTGATTCTAATTTAATTCCCCTTGTGGTCAAAGATGATGCTTGAATTCCTTTAAACTTGTTGAGACTATTTTAATGACTCAGAATATGTTCTATCTTGGTAAGAGTTCTCTGTGCATTTGAAAAGAACTATATATCCTGCTACTTGGGGGGCGGAGTGTTCTATAAATATCAATTAGGCTGTTAGTTGCTAGTGCTTTTCAAGTCTTCTGTACTCTTTTTGATTTCTTGCCTACATGTGCTAGCAATTATGAGAAGGAGGATGTCGAAACCCCATAGCTGTGGATTTGTCTGTTTCTCCCTACCATTCTATTGGGTTTTGCTTCATACGCTTATAAGTTCTGTTATCTGGTGCACAAATGTTTGGGATTTGTATGTGTTCTTGATTTTTTTTAAATTTATTTATTTATTTTAAGAGAGAGAGATAGAGTGCACGTGCACACGCACAGCAGGGGAGGGGCAGAGAGAGGGAGAGGGAGAGAGAAAGAGAGAGAATCCCAAGCAAGCAGCCCCCCTCCACCACCACCACCATCAGTGCAGAGCCCGACCCAAGACCCAATCCCACGAATCAAACTGAACCATGACCTGAGCTGAGAGTGGACGCTTAACCAACTAAGCCACCCAGGTGCCCCTGTCTTCTTGATTAATTTGCTCCTTTACCATTACAAAGTGACATTCTTTATTCCTGGAGATATTCTTTGCTCTGAAATCTACTTTATCTGATATTAATATAGCCACTCCAGCTTTCCTTTGATCGGCATTATATGCTCTACCTTTTTCCATCATTTTCCTTTTAACATATGTGCAGCTTTAATATTTAAAGTGCGTTGCTTGTAGGCAACAGATAGTTAGATGTTACTTTTTATCCAATCCGACAGTGTCGAATTTTTACATAGGCTATTTAGACCGTTTACATTCAAGGTGACTTTTATAGGATTAAGTTTAGATCTTTTTATACCTTCCTATTTGTCGTGTCGGTTCTTTGTTCCCTTTTTTCTCTTTTTGTGTCTTCTTTCAGTTGTTGAATACTTGTAGAATGCTATCGTATCACCTTTACTGGCTTATTGGCTGTAACTATTTTGTCATTTAGCCGTTGCTTTAAGGTTTATAGTATATGTCTGCAGTTGATCACCATCTACCTTTATTAGTTGTGGGGCCACAACACTTCTCTCTGAGTAGCGTACTCTTTTCTGTCTGTACAACCCACTGCTCCATCAATCATGAGGTTTTCCAGTTTGGCTGGTGGGGAAAGGCACTATTCTCAGCCCTGTGCCGAGTGATGGGTACTGTTCTGTGCAGGTGCATGAGTAAACTGCCGAGGCCAGGGGACAAACCACCAGAAACGATTAGAGAGAACAGATCTGCCTGCCTGCCTCATGGTGTTTGAAGGTGGGTGTTGCTGAACCTTTTGGAGCTAAGGCCACCAAGAGCAAAAGCAATCCCTAGGATTGAACATGAGGTATCCCTTGGTCACAACTGTGAGGCAGTTCTTATAAAGGCTATTAGCACATGCCTAGCTGAGGACACACAGAAAAGGAATTCCACAACCCCTCCCCAGATCCTCTTAGAAGGAAACATCTGCCTCACCTCCCTACCCCCTCGCCTCACTGACAATTGAGAAACACCAGGATACCCTGCAAACTTAACATCTTGGAGCAAGACCGAGTCATTCACCAGGTCTGATGGTCACCCACACCAAGGAAAAGTTGGGACGCAAAGCTGATGACCTGTGCTGGGCAGAACCTTAAGTCACCTGATCTGAGTCCAAATCCTGGCCAGGACACTGACCGTTTCTTCCCCTCTCTGACCATCAGTTTTCTCAAAAATGGAGATGACAGCCCCATGTCGGGCTCTGTGCTAACAGCTTGGAGCCTGGAGCCTGCTCTGGATTCTGTGTCTCCCTCTCTCTCTGCCCCTCCCCTGCTCACACTCTGTCTCTCTCTGTCTCAAAAATGAATAAACATTCTTTTTTAATGGAGATCATAATAATACCTACCTCAGGGACTTCTTGAGAGGAGCACCTGTTCATACCCCACCTGTAAAAGAACCTGCATGGAAGGCCTCGGCCCTCTCTCTCCATGCCCCTGAGGCCAAACTCAGCAGCTCAACCCCCAAAACAGATCCACTTCCCAAAGCACCAACAAGCACTGCAGTTTGGTAAAGAATTCACACGAGACACCTGAAACTAAAATCATATTATATATCCACTCTACTTGAAGTTAAAAAATGTTTTCAAAGCGAAAGAACTGCATATAATACATAAAATTTCTGATATCTACTGTGTGGAAATAATATCTCAATAAAGTCATTAAAAAAAAAAAAGAATTTACAGGGGGGTGCCTGGCTGGCTGAGTCCATAAAGCATGTGGCTTTTGATCTCAGGGCTGTAAGTTTGAGGCCTGCATTGGGTGTAGAGATTACTTTAAAAACTAATTAAATGGGGGCACCTGGGTGGCTCAGATTTAACAAGCATCCGACTTCAGCTCAGGTCACGATCTTACAGTTCGTGGGTTCAAGCCCTACGTCGGGCTCTGTGCTGACAGCTCGGAGCCTAAAGCCTATTTCAGATTCTGTGTCTCCTTCTCTCTCTGATCCTCCGTGCTCACACTCCGTCTCTCTCTCAAAAATAAACATTAAAAAATGTTTTTAAACAAATAAAAATAATTAAATGTTAAAAAGAATTCAGGGGTATCTGGGCGGCTCTGTCAGTTAAGCATCCAACTTCGGCTCAGGTCATGATCTCACTGCTCGTGGGTCTGAGCCCCTCATCAGGCTCTGTGCTGACAGCTGGGAGCCTGGAGCCTGCTTCAGATTCTGTCTCCATCTCTCTGCCCCTCCCCTGCTCTCCCCTCTCTCTCAAATATAAGATAAAACATTAAAAAAAAACAAAACAATTCACAGGAAGCCAGATGATGCTTACACGAAACACCACAGCACTCACACTTTGTATGATATGTTTGAGGGCTGGGAGTGGGGGCTCCAGAAACAGATCGTCACATTCTTACTGGATGAAATATTAGTTTGTTTCAGTGGTCGTGATAAAGTGGTAGTTTAAGCAACAGAAATGTATTTTCTCACACCTCTGGAGGCTAGAAGTCTAGGGGAAGGTGTCAGCAAGGTTGGTGGTGTCTTGTGAATACGGTCTCCTTAGCTTGCAGACGGCCATCTTCTCTCCGTGCCTCTAATTTCTTTTAAGGACGCCCATCCTATGGAGTAGGGCCCACCCTTATGACCTCGTTTTAATTTAATTGCCTCTTTAAAGATCTTGTCTCCAAATGCAGCCACATTCAGAGGTACTGGAGGTTAGGGCTCCCACATATGAATTTGGCCGGGGAGACACCATTCAGCCCATCAACTGCGATCCTGGGAAACATCCCTAATCGTCTGGGCTCTCAGCCCTCCTGAGAAGATGGGGATGATACTGCCTACCTCACACGAGCGTTGGGAAGAATAAAGGCGGTAATAGACGCAGGGCGTGGCACGTGGTGGGCACGTAAGTGCCACCTACTGTTTGTAAGTTCTCCGTTCAACAGCTCCCTTCTGCCTCTCCAGACGACCTCCTCATCTTTCACACTTCCCTCCCCAGCGACGCCCCTCCCGCGTCCCGAGCAACGTTGCTGGCCAGCCAAAGACCAGATTGTGTTCATCTCCTCTCTTGGGGCCCCAGGTCCTTCCTGCTCAGCACAAAGCCTTTCTCCCTCTGTCGCAGGAGCCTCTGGGCAGAGCGACGGGAGTGAGCGGCAGGTGTTGCAGCCCCAGGGCCCCCTGCTGGTGGCGGAGGGGGACACGCTGGTGCTGCGCTGCACCGTGGAAGGGTCCTGCGCTGACGACGGGATTAAATGGGTCAAGGTGAGCAGTCAGGACCAGCAGGAGGTTTATAACTTCAAGCACGGCCTCTTCCCTGGGGTGACGCCCGTGATCCAGCGAACACCGGAGCCACCGAACTGTGACTATTCCATCTATATCCGCAATGTCACCAGCACGCATACTGGAACCTACCACTGCGTGCGGTTCGGCGACTTGGGCGAGAACTCAGAAAAGACGCTGGAGGAGGGCACCTCGGTGTTTGTGAAGGGTGAGCATGAGGCTCCGGGGGGTCTTAGGCACCCCGCTCGGATCCATCTCCCTGCGTCGGCCGCCTTTATCCATCCACACAAAATCCCAGGTGGCACACAGAGTGTGTCTCACTCACACGTTTGCAGGCGTCCGGAGTGGTTCTGCTCCGCGTGCCTTGTTCCACCGCCACGTCTCACTGCAGCTACGCAGAGTACGTCTCTGTCGTGGAGGTGGCGGAAGCGAAGAGGACCCGTCCCAGGGCCCCAAGCCCATTTCAAGTTTCTAACCAGGTAGCATCTGCTAACAGCCCATTGGCTAAAGCAAGGCACGTGACTAAACGCCAAGTCAGGAGACCAGGATGTGACCCCTCCCACCACCAGGCGGGTGTAGGTTGCACGCGCTGGGGCGGTTAATTTCACGTACCACGCTCCGCACCGAGCAGTCATGCTGTGTGTAAGGCCGGCAGCGGGGGCCTGGGCCCTCAAACCCTGGGTCTGTCATTCAATAGGAGCGTGTTCTTAAGTCGGTCACTTCAGCCCTATCCAGTTCGAGTGCTTACTTTGTAGAATAGGTGACATAATTCTTACTTCAGGGGCCATTTGGGTGATGAAATAGAAGAATGGGTGTTTGTGGAACCTGTAAACTGTTAACAGAGAGAATATCTGTGTGCGGCAGTTGGAGGTGGGGGAGGGGCTCATTTTAACTCGATGCCAGCCTTCCAGCAAGGCTTCTCCGAGTCCTCCCAAGCTGTGACAGGTGCCCCTTCTTGGCCCCACAGCCCTCTGGGTTTCCAACCTCAAGGGGGTTTTCTGGACCATCTCCACCACCAGACTGACAACTCCTTCCCAGCCGGATGCGTGTGTGTGTCTCGCCGAGCTCCATGCTCCCCAATCCTAAACTCAGCACGTAGCAGGTCCTGCGAACTTCTTTACTGAGTGAATCATCTTGAGCCTAATGGGGGGAAGTAGAGGGAGTAGCTGGGTAGAGAAATCGGGGAAGTGGGGAGGGAGGGAAGGGAGGAGGGAGGAGTTGAGTGGACGATGGAGGAAGACAGGAAACACAGCAAGGACCCTCTCTTTGGCTTCAGGAGCTGGGGCCCCAGAGTCAAACCTCTGGATCCTGCAGCCCCAGGAGGTGGTGTCGGCAACCGTGGGAGACACTGTATTGCTGAACTGCACTGTGCTTGGACGTGGTCCCTCAGGACCCATCAGGTGGTTTCGGGGGGCAGGTCTGAGCCGCGAGGCCATTTACAACTTTGAAGGCATCTCGCACCCCAATGTGACAGCAGTCCGGGAGTCCAACAGCGATTTCAGCATCCTCCTGCAAGGCGTGTCTACCGAGTACGCAGGCACCTACTACTGTGTGAAGTTCCACAGGAAGTCCAACAGGCAGTACCAGTCCGGCCAGGGCACCAGGCTGAGAGTAAAAGGTGAGACAGATAGTCTAGAAGGCACTGGGCGGAGGGAGAGAGACAGGTGGGCCCCAAGGAACTTCCCAACATGTCCCAAATAGGCCAGCCCTTCTCAGCCTCCGACTGTTATGTAAACCGTTCCCCCTGCCTGGAATGCTTTCTCCCTCTCTCTGGAGAGCTCCTACTCATCCTTCAAAGCCCAGCACAAATAGCCCCTCCTCTGTAAAACCTTCTGTTTCTCCCAGGCAGAGTTCATCTCTCCCTGTTCTGGGCTCCACAAAACCGTATAGATTTAATGACTTCACAGCATCTGTTGAGTGCCTGTTTCCTGCCTTGCGCTATACTGGGTGCTGTAGATACTGCAGTGAATCAGACATTATACCTGCCCCAAAGATGTTCGAACAGATCTAACTAGTCCCTCATAGTTCAGGGTTTGACTTCTAGCGCCCATCCCCGGCACACCCATTTCGATGACCCTAGGTCCTAGTGTAGGGGCTCAGGAAGTGGCAAGACAGAAAGATAAGGGGAAGGTGAGACTGTCTCTCTTTCTTGCAGCAAAGCCCACCACGTCTCCCCAAGAGACAAAATTCACCAGTGAACATGTAGGCAGGACGTTTCCCTCAGGTGAGTGTACCTACTTCCTGGGAAGGCAACCGGTCCCCACAGGCAAGGGGGGTGAAAGATGGCCTGGCCATGGGAAGGGAGCAGTCCTTCCTTCTAGGGCTCTCTGCCACCAAGAAAGTCCCCAGGGATTCATCTCAATGGCAGGACCAGGAACCCAGAGAGCCACGTTAAGCCTCAACCAAAGAAAGGACTTTCTAAGAGCCAGACATAACAGTGCACTGGGCAGTCTTGCTTGACAGGTAGTGAGCTCCCCATGATTCAGTGCAAGGATACACCGTGAAACTGTACCTAACAGTGCTGAAAAACATGGCTTTGTAGGCAGGCCTCCTGGATCGAGCCCCTTTCTACCTGTGTGGCCTTGCTCCTTGAATTTCTGTTGTCCTGCGCCGTGAACTAGGGGCAAAGAAGGGATAGAGTCAGAGAGCATACCTGATGAGGCTGTATGGTGGTCCCATGAGATCACACGTGTCAAGCGCCCAGCACTGTGCATATCACACCACCTGTTAACGCTCGGGGCACTTGGGAACGGGGTGGGCTTGAGGATGAGCCCTGGGGTAGAGGCACCGGATGCTCCCTGCCTCTCAGCCCTGTTCCTGCCATTCGTGGGAGCCAGACCACCCGGGTGACCCCCATCCAGCGATGGGTCCCATCACTTCTCTAATATATGTGCCCCTGAGCAAATCGTTTCCCCACTCTGGCTCTGCCTCTTCATCGGTACCAACGGCATGATTATCCTGCCTTGCAGCATAAGTTTAAGGATTATTTTAGGCAAGTAGGAAGGGCTTAGCTCAAAGTCTGGGGCAGAGGAGCTGAGCAGCCAGTAAATGAACAGTTTTCTATTACGACCGGAGGTCATGGATGCTGCTGAGATGACTAAACATACAGGTAGCATATTGGGTAAAGCTTCTTCAGGCTCAGGACAGAGGGAGGGGAGGTCTTTGATCTTTTGTCTCGGTGGTGGTCCCGGAGGTTTACAGCAGCTGGGCCAGACCTCCCTGTGGGGACATTGAGGTCTGGACCGTTGGGGGATCACCCAGGGTCCTTCCTGAGCTCTCCCCTGTGTCCTCCAGGCCTCCTGTCTGTGCTCGTGCTTGTGGTCCTGGGGCTGAAGGCAGTGACCTTGGCTGCACTTCTGCTGGCCTGGGCTGCCTGCCGGAGGAGGCAAGAAGACGCCAAGACCCCAGACCCGGCAGAACTGTAACCACCTCAGCATGGGGCATGGAGCACGGGGCGTGGGGCGTGGGGGAGGGGTCGGCCTCAAAGTGGGTCCTCTGAGTCGGAGAGAGTTCAAGGCCCCCCAGCCACTTCATTGCCTCCAAACCCAGCCTCCAGATGCTCTCCAGGCCTCATGCCAAACTCCAGGACCCCTACACCTGGCTTCCGTTCACCTGGTCAAGTACCCCACTTGGCGCTGACTGGGCTCCCTTCTGATGTGCTGTCCTCTCTCTTGACCGCCTGCTCAAGCCTTCCTTGTCCTTCAAGGCTTTGCCAGGCTCTCTTCTCAGGGCCCTTGTTCCTGCTATAGTGCCCGCCCCCTTCCACTCCCTCTCCACATTTTCTCATCCTTCAAGATCCAACTCAAGATCCAACTTCTTTTCCAGAAGGTTTTCCTAAGCATCTCTAAGCTCACAGAGCCAGACTTCCCAGGCCTGTCCACTTACACCCTTCTCTCCTCGTTTCCTGCCTTCTTTGCCTTTTTCATTCTTTCTTTTCTTCCTTTCCTTCCTTCCTTCTTTCTCTCTCTTTCTTTCTTTCTTTCTTTCTTTCTTTCTTTCTTTCCTTTCCCTTCCTTCCTTCCTTTCCTTCCTTTCTTTTTTCTTTTCTTTTCTTTCCTTTCTTTTCCTTCCTTCCTTCCTTCCCTCCCCTTCCCTTCCTTCTTTTTTCCTTTCCTTTCCTTTCCTTTCCTTTCCTTTCCTTTCCTTTCCTTTCCTTTCCTTTCCTTTCCTTTCTGGCCTTCCTTCCTTCCCTACTATGGCTGGCTTGGGTGGTTGCAATAGTTAAATGCAGGTTTGGCAACTTGAACAAAACTCTTAACAGTGGCTTGAGCCAGAAGAAAATTGGTTTTGCTAGTAATAACTGAGCATAAGCAGCCCAGGCGATAGGGGCACTCCCTGGTCTCGAGCCACAGGATTCCTCAATCTCTTCTAATGAGACAGACAGGTCGTTCGCATTGCTCTACCTCGGGCCTCCAGGGTCCTGCCCTTGCTCCTGCAGATAAGGCCTCGAGCTGGAGGAAGCGGAGGGACAGACGGGGGCCTCCTAAATCCTGCCACCCTGAGTGGCAGCCTTGAGGGTCCTGTGTTGGAGTGGGGCGAGAGGGGTGCCCGGCCGGGTCAAACATAGTGCTACACATTTCTAAACTACCTGAATGGCACTCTCTTCCACACTTCATTCCCAGCCTTGCTTCTTTGGCTCAGAATCTGAGATTTATCCGGGTGGTTACCTGTAGCTCATTCACCTTCACGGCTGTATGGTACCCCATCCTGTCAATATGCCACATTCGTGGTTCCACTGATGTTGGAGACCCGAGTCATCCTGTTCTCACACTGTCGCACACAGAGTCAGTGCCAGGGTGTCTCCTGATGTGTGGGTGCCAGCGTCATGTTCCCCAGGGAACACCCGCAGGGAGAGTAGGCGGGTGATCTGGGCTTCATAATTCCTCTACTCCATTAGGTTTGCCAAGTTGTGTTACAACACCTTTGAGGCCACATCCACTCCCACCAGACATGGGACAATCTCTCTGCCTCACGTCCACACCAGCCCTCCGTGCACTCAGACGGGCACCACTGAGGAGGGCTAACGGGCATGTTACTGTGTTACTGCTGTTGGCATTGGAAAATTATGTCACCGACAGCAACACGCTTACAATATTTTAATCAGCCCTGTACATGGAGTCAACCATCTAACTGGTTCATTTTGTTTTGTGTTATATTTATACGTTGGAACTGAAATACAGATCATTTTATTCCAAATTACTTCCTCTTTATTTCTCCAGTTAGGAGGATTTTTTTTCAATATGTATATTAAGATTTATTCAATATGTATAAATATGTTAATTTTCTCAATATGTATAGGTCAGTTTTATTATCTCTGAATCCCATCTAAGGTATAAAGGGGTGATAAATATTTTTTATGAAAAAGGGGTGTGGTGCCTGGGTGGCTCAGTCAGTTGAGCGTCAAACTTCAGCTCAGGTCATGACTTCACGGTTTGTTCAAGCCCCACGTCGGCTTTGTGCTAACAGCTCAGAGCCTGGAGCCTGCTTTGGATTCTGTATCTTTCTCTCTCTCTATCCCTCCCCTACGTGTGCTCTGTGTCTCTCTCTCAAAACAGAGAAACATTAAAAGATTTTTAAAAAGGTTGGGGGGGGCGGTGCTGAGAAGGCTTTGAACACCAGGCTAGCCCAGCTCCCATCCCCCACCTTGTTTAAAAGTAGGCTCTGAGGCCCAGAGAGGGCAGAGGCCTGCCCAGTCCTCCCAGCTTGTCTGGGAGAGCCCAGCCCACAACCATGATGAATACTGAGGGCAACCCCTTTGCAGCCAGTACACTTGGGGAAGCACGTTTATGGGTCTGACGGCTCAGTTGATTCTCCCCACCGTGAAAGCATCTGTTTTATGGAAAAGGGACAGTTTTATTTATTGATACTGGATCACATACCACAGTCAAGCCCAGCACTCGTCAGGGGTCCAGGTACCAACCTGCCTCCTTGTCCTCAGATTCTGACCTTGAATTTCATTCACTCCTTCATTAATTCAGTGAAGGATCATTAAGTAGCTATTTAGTGCCAGCAACTGCAGGTAACAGGAGATAAAAGGACAGCGAAACTTTGCAGAGGGCTTAGAAAGTGGCAGACATTAATGGGAGCCATTCACCCTGGATCCTTCACACATCCCTCCAAAGTACTGTAAGGAGCATCAGTTCCCCATCAAGAAGCGGAAGCTTGGAAAGGTAATATGCACAAGATCATGCAAGGAGTAATATCTGGGCTTCAACCCCAGGCTCAGTCCAGAGTGCACACCGATGAGCCATTTTATGCTGGAGACAGACAGAGCCTTTGCTGTCACAGGGATGGTGGCCCTCGGGAAAGGCTGGCACTTGACACGGCTTGCGTCAGAGGGCATGTGCAAGGATGTCTGATGGAGCCCAGGGATGTAGAAAGGCCCCCTTGAAGAGGGAATCCCTCAACTGAGGGGCGGGGGCGTGCAGAAGCTGGCAAAGGGAAGGGGAAGAGAAGAGCATCCCAGGCACGGTGGCAAGAGGCAAGGGGGCAAAGAGGATTGTGTCTCAGAAGGTGCCCTTGGCGCAGGAGCCGGAAGAAGGTGGGAGAGCGCCTTGCCTGCCAGCGAAGGAAAGACGGTCCAGAAAAAAGGGAGTTGCGGATGGCAAGGCTCTGATACAAATGCACGCCTGGCACACCCAAGGAGCAGCAAGAAGGGAGTGTGCCTGGAGCAGAGGGATTTAGTGGGAAGCCTGGGAGACGAAATGGAGAGGCTGGCGCGTTCCACACAGGTCTTGCAGGCCATGAGATTTTGTCTGTAGACGGAGTGAGATCGGGAGGCACGAAGCGTTGGGAGCAGAGGAGTAACCTGTTGCTCCAGGTCTATTTTATTCCCTAGAATCTGAACGAGAGGGGCGCCTGGGTGGCTTAGTCGGTTAAGCGTCCGACTTTCGCTTAGGTCATGATCTCGCGGTTCATGGGTTCGAGCCCCGCGTCGGGCTCTGTGCTGACAGCCAGCTCGGAGCCTGGAGCCTGTTTCAGTCTGTGACTCCCTCTCTCTCTGACCCTCCCCTGCTCACGCTGTCTCTCTCTCTCCCTCTCCTAGAAATAAATAAAAAACATTAAAAAAAGAAAAAAAGAATGTGAACGAGAGGGCAGGGACTTTGTTTTGCTCTTGCCGATCCCCAACCCTGGAAGAGCACCAGGCCCTTGATCGTACTCGGTAAATACGTGAACAAGGAAGTGAACGAACGAATAAATAAAGGAATGAAATGAAGGGATGAGTCGACGAATAATTGTGAATCGGCCTCCTTCCTTCCACAAGGGCGTGGAGATCCGCCCCGCCTCTCATCCTCCGCCGNCGTCATCCCGCCGGGCTGCGGCCCGACCCAGGCCTCAGGGTCCCGAGGCCGCCTGCCACGCGTCGCAACTCGGCTTGGGCGTGGGGGTAGGGGGAAGGCGGACCGGCCCCGGCCCTGCTTCGCGGGCCCTCGGCATCCCCCTCCGCCTCGCCCGTCCGAGGGGTCCGCGAGATTTTGGGCACTGCGGCGACCCGCGTGGGGAAGGGAGCCTGGGGGCGTGGCGGCCGCGCCGAGGCTCGGCTGGAGGCCTGGTC
>NW_027530508.1:3263174-3302745 GCF_008692635.1 Crocuta crocuta
TCGTTCCCATCCACTCCCGCCGCCCGGCCGCTGGCGGAAGGAGAAGCCCAGCCCGGGGGTCGGCCCACGCCCCCTCCTACCTACTTGCGGGGAGAATCTACCCCTGGGGTGGTGGCGCAAGCTTGGAGCCTGTTCGAGTGTCTGAGCTCATCTGTAAGATGGCAGTTTCTCGTCTAGTTTCCTGGCCCGTATTAAGTATTCATTAAATATTGTTGACCAAGTCATTAAGATGAGCTACTCGAGGGAGGGGTTTTGGGAAACGTGAATCCCCGGTGCCAAGAACGGGTCCTGGCTCATATTAGGCACTCAGCAGTTCATTGTAGAAAGAATTGCCTAAATGGCCTGGGTCGGCCTGCGTCTCAGGTAGATGATGATGATTCGTGTTTCTTGATTCCTCACCATGAGCCAGGTGCTGTTGTAACTGCTTTCCGTTCCTTAAATTATTTCATCTTTGCAATTTGCAGCTGAGCTGTAGGGAGATTGAGTAACTTGGTTAAGGCCTCGCTAGTTACCAGGTGGAAACTATAGCATTAGAACTCGGGTCTGATTCCAGAGCCCAAGCTTGGAACCCCCGAGGGCCAGGCACTTTAGGTGTGAAGATTTGCTTAATCCTGGCAACACTGAGGTGAAGGAGACTAGCTCGTTGTGTAGATGAGGACTTGGAGGCTCAGAGGGCGAGAGACAAGTCCGAGGTCCCACAGCCAGTAAGTGGTGAGGTCGGGACTTGAACTGGGTCTGCTGACTTCACCACATAAATGGCATAAAAGTTGGGGCACCTGGGTGGCTTAGTCGGTTAAGCATCCGACTTTCGCTTAGGTCATGATCTCGCGGTTCGTGGGTTCCAGCCCCGCGTCGGGCTCTGTGCTGACTGCCAGCTCAGAGCCTGGAGCCTGTTTCAGAGTCTGTGGCTCCTTCTCTCTCTCTGACCCTCCCCTGCTCACGCTGTCTCTCTCTCTCTCTCTCCTAGAAATAAATAAAACATTAAAAAAAATATTTTAAATGGCATAAAAGTTGGGTGAAGCATCACACCTGTACACACACACACACACACACACACACAGGGTGTGAAGCCCCTGTGCGGGGCAGCCTGGAAGCCCTACACGCTCACAGTGTTACACCCTGGTCAGGTCCTCAGTCCCAGCCTCCTCACACTGCAGGTAGGGAAACTGAGGCTCCTGCGTGGGACATGACTTGCCTGGCAGAGCTGGGACTTGAATGTAGTCCCCGCTCCGAGTTCAGTGGAGTGTCCTGGGACAGCATGCTGCCTCCTCTAAGGGTGGTGATCTGGAGGACGGGAACCATCTCTCTTCCGTCTCTGTAGACCTTGGTGCTCGTATCTCTGTACCGAGTGATTAAATACATAACCATTGGGTCAGTGAGAGAAACACTCCATCGCAAATGACCGGAAGACTCCTGTAGCCCTTCTGTGTGTATAGAGCTAAGGCGTGCCTGTGCACAAATGCCAAGGGGTCCTCTCGTTCGTTGTGTGGGGTTGGTGGGCCCGGTGTCCCTGTGGATAGGCGAAGAAGCTGGGCCCCAGTGGGAAAGTAAAAGTAGCGGTCCGGCTTGACGGCACCGTTCCTGACTCCTGGTCGTCCCATGAAAGCTGAGAGTGCAGTCCGAGCGCTCGGCAGGGAGCCTGGCTCTGCTTCTCACCCAACTCTTTCACTCGGGGCAGTTTTTTCTCAGTGTCTCTGTATCCACTATAAAATGAGACCAAGATAATGATAATACTAATTACATAGAGTTCTTTGAGGACTAAACAAGTTGACACATGTAGAGTTATGCTCAGAGCAATGTGGTACGTAAGTAAATGCTCAATAAATGTACGCTGCTTTTACCAGGCCACCTTTCCTGGTAAAATGAGAATGAGGAGTGTCTCCATCCCAGCCTTCCTTCTTGCTTTCTGTTCCCCTTAGTAGGTGGAATTTGTTTCAGGGGATAGGAGGAGAAACAGTTGGGCTGCTACCTTTTTTTTTTTTCCTTAATGTTTATTTTTGAGAGAGTGCAAGCTGGGGAGGGGCAGAAAGAGGGGACAGAGGACCTGAAACTGGCTCTGCACTGACAGAGTGAGCCCAATGTAGAGTTTGAATTCACGACTGCGAGCTCATGACCTGACCTGAAGTCGGATGCTCAACCGACTGAGCCACCCAGGTGCCCCAGGCTGCTACCTTTTGATCTCATTTTCTATGGTCCCCAGATACAGACCACCTTGTAAATGTGGGCCATATCTTCGTCACTTTGCTTTCTCGCACTCAGAGGAAGTATGTGTTAGATGAAGGCCTGTTTGAGAATCCCAAGTCACTACCTCTCTGTTTCAGATCGCCCTAGCAAGCTTTTATGAGGATGGAGGGGACGAAGACATTGTGACCATTTCGCAGGCAACCCCCAGTTCAGTGTCCAGAGGCACAGCCCCCAGGTAAGGGCCAACTTCAACTGTTGCTACGTGGGTGTGCTTCCGACAGCAATGAGGAGCAATTTCCTGACTTGATGGAGGGTTCAGGCCTGCGGATACGAGCCAACAGGCTGGAGTGAGAAAGTTAGATTAACTGGTGGCTGTTAGTTCATCGTAAGACTTGTTCCTTTCCTGGCGAGAGATGGACGACACCCTCAGGTGGACTGTGGTTTATGGGCCAGTCCTGGGGGAAACCACACAACCTACTCTTAAGATGTTTGAGTCTTTTATTTATGAATGTGAGGAGTGACTCTCCATCTCTGGAAGTTTTTAAATTTTTTTAAAAATTATTTCTTTTTGAGAGAGCGAGAGTGAGTGGGGGAGGAGCAGAGAGAGAGGGAGACACGGAATCCGAAGCTGTCTGCACACAGCCTGACACAGGGCTCGAACCCACAAATGGTGAGATCATGACCTGAGCCAAAGTCAGACGCTTAACTGACTGAGCCACCCAAGTTTCTCCTCTGGAAGTTTTTAAGTAGAGGACTTCCTCTCTGGGGTCTGTAACTGTAAAAGCTTAGACTACATGACTTGAGAGGGGCTCTTTTGATATTTTTGGATGCCCATGATCCTATTAAGTCTTAGAGGAAGTAAACCTATGTTGCACAATCTTCCCCAGATTGATGAGGGAGACCTTATTAGGTGGAACAGAGCTAACCTTCATGACTCCATTTGCACCCCTGTCCCAGATGCCTGGCTGCAAGGTCCCCACGGGGACCTGCTAGGATCTGCAGAGCAAGCCGGCGCTGATCCTCCAAGAGACAGGCAGGGCCGCTTTCTACAAAGTGTCTGGACCACAGCTCCCCTCCCCACCCTAGGCTGGTTTGTTCCTACCCTCTGGGGTATGTTTTCACCAGAAAAATTTGTTTGGTCTTTTAAATCAGCCCCAGAACACAGAGTGTTTCATTTCTCTCTAAGGGCATCCAGGTTTTAAGTTACAATTCCTCCCTTTGAAGAAGGAACTCTAGCCCCGGACCAGGTTTTGTTGCTTCCGTAACCTTTCCCTGTCTCCCACATCCAGAGAAAAGAGGTAGAAGCAGGCAGTTGATCTTTAAATTAGTCACAGGGGCTGACCCATAGAGTGTGGGTGGTGGCTCATCTGGATGTCACTGCCTGGAACATGGCTGATTTCCTGAGCGTGAGACTTTCACAGGCACCCGACATTACTGTTGGGACATCAGCGTGTCATACATACAGAGGGGAGAGGGTGACACGTAGCCACTGATGCCAGTTACGTGTTCACGCCTCTGTCCTCAAGTAGCCCTGAAGTCCTGTCAAGACCGTGGTTCATTAGCACCTCGGCCTGTGAGCCCAGCTGCCTGCATCCCCGTCCCCGCTCTGCTGCCTGGGAGCTTTGTGACCTTGAACGGTCCGCTGAGCGTTTCAGTCCCTCGGTTTTCCTTACCTATCAAATGGGAACGATAGCAGGGCATACCGCGTGGGAGATTAGATGAGTTCATGACTTATAAAGCACTTGGAACATAATACACATTAGTGGCTGCTGCTGTCACATTTTTATTATCACTATTAGCATCCGTTTTCATTTTCCTTTCTTTTTTACGTGTTCCCGATGTCCCACAACAGACACACTGATTAAAGAATACACCTGCTAGTAAAAACTTGGGGAAATAGGAGAGTTTAATGTGAAGACGGAGGGGAGCGAAGCCATACGCAGGCCTAAATGCCTTGCTTTGTAGCCTCAGACATGGTGCTGGGCGTCCATGAAGCCAAGAAAGAGAGAGGAAGGGCATGGTTTGAGGTTGTCCTTGTCCGGAAGGAAAACAGTGTGCACTCTCAGGAGAAGCCACGCTTTACTCCAGCACCCCAGAGAGTTCTGCGTGTAACCGGCTTCTGCCCCCACCTGGGCTGACCTGTCACAGGACACGGCCTGCCCCGTCCCCACCGTCCTTGCCTCAGGCACTCTTCTCGTGTCCTCCCCGTTCCTGCAGCGTGGAATGCGGCTAGTGAGGGCCTGCTTTGAGTCTAGACTGGGGCTTCTTAGTGCGGGTGCCCTGAACCCCCAGCATAAATCTGGAATGGATGTGAGAATGGTTATAAATACCTGAAATAGTTGGCAAAATTGTATGTGTGTCTTTTCTGGCAAGAAAATCCATAGCTTTTATCAGATTTTTCCAAGGTCGGTGGGATATAAAAGGGTTAACCATTGCTGTAAGGTAGTCTGCACACCTCGACAGTAACAGCTGTCCTTTATCGAGCGTGCGCCAGGTGCCATGCGCCATGCGCTATGCGCTGGGTGAAGCCTTTACAGGCACCTGTCTTTAGTCCTCACTACAACCTTAGGTGGGGGTACTGTCACTGTACCCAGTTTACAGGTGAAGATATGCGAAAGCTGGGCATCTTCCCAAGATGCACAGCTAGTGAAACAAGGATTTAAATACAGATCTGTTTCTGTTTCCAGCGTTCAGCTCTCAGCCAGAATGACACACTGCTTCCCTTCGGGGAAATTCGGGGTCCTCCAGAACGAGCCCTGAACCTGCCATCCTATTCTTACCCCTCATTTCTCACATCTGTATTCCAACCCAGCTGATCTCCTTGGTGTCTCAGTTTGGCCTCATTTTTGGTTTTCCTGCTTTTGTTTGAGCCTCTCACCTGACTGGCCATGTCTGCTGTCTTGCTTTCTGCCTGCCCATCTCCCCTGGGTCTTTCTAGGTTTAGCTCTGGGCCCACCTTCTCTATGGAGAGTGTTATCCCCAGCCCATAGGCAGCCCGCCATAGTCCTGTTGCTCAGCAGTCCAACCACCTAGAATTTGTTCACCTTGACCCGTATCCACATACTACTCGGTGGCGTCCCTCGTGGGTTGTCCTGAACTCTTCTCCTGATAGTTCGCTTTTCCTCCCTCAGTAAGTTATCACTTCCTGGAAGCGGGAGGACTGGGGTTTCTGGAGCGCCCACCATCAGGCTCGTGCTGCCGGATTCTCTCCCCTATGCTGTCATGCCTCAGCAGCTTTAGAAGTAGGTAGGGTGCTCGTCATTTCACCGGCCAGGGTGCTGGGTCTTACAAAGATGGAGCACCTCCCAGCTGCCGGTGCAGCAGAGTCAAGCCCCAGTCTGTGTAAATGCGGAGCTGCTTCTGCCGCCCGCTGGCTCCCTGTCCAGCACCGCCCGGCCCTGTACCGAGTGCAGGGGAGAGCAGGAGGTAGCAGTGAGTTTTCTTCTGTTTTTTCTTCTTTCCTCCAATGAAACTTACTTTCTCAGGGTGGCTGGGGCTGCCAGTTTCTGATTCTCTAAAACTGTACTATCCACGGTGTTATATGGAAACCAACTTAACAATAAACTATTTAAAATATAATAAAACAAAATAAACATTAAAAAAATAATAAAAATAAAAAATAAAATAAAACTGTACTATCCAGTGTAGGAGCCACTGTTGAGATTATTTAAAATTAAATAAAGCGAACATTCAGTTACTTACGCAAATCACATTTCAGATACCACATAGTCCCACGTGACTGTGACTTCCATACCAGACCACACAGGTCCAGCGTTTTCCATCACTGGAAAATGGATCTGACAGAGGACTTTCGTGCCACTTCAAGGTGCCAGGGTACCTGGGAGATTGAGCTTTGGTGCTGAAAAATTGAAATTTCTGAGACATTTTGCCACTTTGTGGAGGACATGGAACAAAGTGTCCCCTGGACATCGTGCCGTAAGGCAGCCCTCCAGCGCTGCTCAGGAGCAGCCCCCAGATCTGAGCGTGCGCCGGACTTGGAGTGGGGTGCCAGGCCCTCTTCCCCGGTTTCTGACTCAGGGGCTCTAGGCAGGCCTGACGGTCTCACAGGCGGTGCTCACGCTCGGAGTCTAAGGTCCAGCACTGGGAGAGCCACTGCTCTAGCACAGCGCGGGAAGTGTGCCGCACAGAGCGTCAGTGCCCCGGCGGCTTGCGGAACGCCCGGGGGCTCGCTGCTGCGACTGTCCCCATTTTCGCTTGAGCACGGGAAGCCTTAGAGCGCTTCATAAGCATGTCCAGGAGCCCATGGTGGGGGCTCAGCTGGGGTCCGAACCAGGTACGGGACACCAGAGTCTGTGTTAGAGTCTGGCTGTGAGAACTTTTGGAGAAAGAAACCTGTAGCCAGAGCAAGGGGTTTGCTCAAGCACGTGTACATGCGTGTATTTGAAGGTGTAGACAACAGAGAGAGAGCTTTTCCCCACGGATGCTAGGTTGAGCGTCTGTGGAAAACTCCCTCTGGGAAGATTAACGAGTGGGATTAGCCTTGCCGGGTCCTAGTGCACATCTATCACTTGGATTCTTTTGAACTGTGTCATACAGACATCCAGAAATGCCCACAGATTGCTCCCAGCTAACTCAGGTTAATTCAAGCAGTGAGTGTATTTGCTACATTAATTGATCTTTGTTCTCTCATTTCTAGTTGATGCAACTTCAAAGCCTGTTCTGTCCTCTATCTCTTTGATACACATCTTCAAGATTGAACTGCACCTTTCCCCTAGAAAATAACTCCTCGAGGCTTCCCGGTCTAGCCTCACTAGACCTGTCTCACCCTCTTCCCCCACTATGTTGCAGAGAAATTACCTTTTTATCCTAAGAAATACCGGAAAGGTTTTTTATCAAATGTCTCCTTGAAAAACTAAGTTCTTTGAGGACAATCTAAGCTAGAAAAAAGTGGCGGTGTACGACAGTGTCAGAGGAGGAAGGTGCCCCTTTGCACGCCTGTTTTCAGTGTGCCCTCTCCAGCCCCACACACAGCGCTGCTTTTTCCCTCAACACCAGTAGACTTTTTCTCAACTAGCCTGCAGCAGAGGCAGGGCCGCCTCAGCCACATGCTCACTTCCTCCTCACTTCTTGACAGCTTACCCTCCTCGTGCGTGTCTCTCTGTGTGCACACCACTCTCCTGCGGTGCCCTGCTGACCCCCTCCCCGCCCCCCAGCCCTGCCCTTGATCTGCTGAGGACTGACGGTTCTCATTCCTCAGCACCCAGTCCAAATGTTGCATTTTGCTGGGAAACTTTTCTTGATGTTCCCCCATCCCCCGCTCCCCCCACGAGGGACAAGGCATTCTGTCCTCACGTATCCCGTGTGCTTCCTTCTGCCCCAGCCCCGACTGCACAGTATTTAGGAGATGGTTTCCTGGCCCAGGGGCCACAATGAGCCTATAAGCAACTCAAGACTAAGAACTGTTGGAGCGCCTGGGCAGCTGGGGTGGTTGAGCATCTGACTCTTCACTTCGGCTCAGGTCATGATCTCACGGTTCAGGAATTTTGAGCCCCGCATCAGGCTGTGTACTGACAGCACAAAGCCTGCTTGGGATTCTCTCTCCCCCTCTCTCTGCCCCTCCCCCTGCATGTACACATACACACTCAAAATAAAGTTAAAATAAGAACTAGGTGTGATCGTCTTATTAGACCTAGTATCCAGTTCAGTGCCTAACACACAAGCATCTCCTGCTATTTAAAAATTAAATGAAGGGCACCTGTCTGGGTCAGTTGGTGGAGCGTGACTCTTGATCTCCGGGTTGTAGGTTTAAGACCCTTGTTGGGTATGAGATTACTTAAAAATAATAAAAATCTGTAAAGTAAATAAAAATTGATGAAAATAGTAAGCTTTTAAATTACTACACCCCCCATACCATTCCCCCCTCCTCCCCCTAGGAGAGCTTAAATTGGGACTCCATTTTATTTCACAATAGCCCTTTCTAATTTATCTGTAGTCCTGTGGACCTTGAAGAAATAAACGCCACATTATTTTGCATTTAAACTTAGAAAGTCTAACCCTCTTTCACATAGGTCCTCTTCTGTCCCACCAAGAATATCTAATCCCCATGTTTTTAACTCCTTAGCCGCTGATAACGAGTGTTACTTTTAATTCTCCCCGAGGTCATTTTGCTCCTTTTTGTGTCTCCAGCGATAATAGGGTAACATCCTTCAGAGACCTCATTCATGACCAAGACGAGGAGGAGGAGGAAGAGGAGGGCCAGAGGTGAGTCTTTGTTAGGGGGGCACAGTTCGCAGGAAAGTCCGTGGTAATGTGTAAATCATCTAGAAGGACCCAGAAGGATAATGTGCTCGGTTATCATTAGCCATGACTACTGTGGGCTGGTCTAAGTGGGTTATATCCTAGAAACAGTCTCCCACTCCCTGTAGCTTAGAAGTGATCCCTTTGCTCTGTTACTGTTTTTTTTTTTTTCTTTTGGAGTATTTTGGGTTTGTTTTCCTGTTTTTAATACGTATTTTTTGAAGAGTATTAGGGGAAGGGAAACAAATTGATGAAAAGAAAAAGTTATTAATATTTGTAACCCAATGGTAACCAGGTATCCGTATTTGGGGTGTGTATTTTTCCAGTTTTTTCTCAATTAAAAAGGCAGTATATCACATAATGAAAAGAATAAAAACGTATCAATGTGTTTTTCCCCCATATACACACACACTTACACACAAACACTGTTTTTTAAAAATTGTGAATGTTATACTAAAAATAGTGTCCATTATAGAAGAAACAGTAGTGTACTGAAAAAATAATACAGTTGTCCATCTTTTGGTAACTTGGGTTAGTATTTTGGAACATTTCTATTCAGTGTTCTGGGTGTAGCTGTGCTTGGTTTTGCATCCTGTTTTACATGGGATGGCCAGATAATTTTGTGTCTTGGTTCTGTTGGATCAGTGCTCTGTATTCAGTACTTTCCTTGCCGTTAAGACTCTTCATTAGTGTTTTCAGCAACTATAATAATAACTCATCGTATGGGTTGTCCAATGTTTAGGTTGTTTAAGGTTTTTACCACTAAATATCAGTGCTTCGAACATCTCTGTGTGTTAATCTTTGACTCCATTTCAGATTATTATCTCAGTGGAGCTTCTAGACACGATAGGGACAAAGGAGTGAATATTTTTAAGCGCTTGATTCTAGGCTCTTAGTTCACAAGCCAAGGCTTTGAGATTCCGTAATAAAGACCACTGAGCAGAACTGTGTCTGCAGCCTCATTTCACGGGGTTTAGTTCCCCATGGGCCCTGCCTTGGTCTGTCAGACATTTGTAAGGAACATTACCGTAACCGTGATAAAAATACAATTATCTCCTCATGGTCACTCTTTGGGAAGCGGGCTGAGAAGTTACATGTGTTCTATTCTGTTTCATCCATATAGTGACCTTTACACTGCCTCACAGCCTTCTTTTTAGATACATTCAAGGTTCAGAGTTTTACACCCCTTGAGTGAAAGGCAATGCCATCAAGTATGTGAATGCCCAACTCCTAAATGGCCGCTGCCTCCTTTTCCTGTCCTGTCACATCCTCCAGGTGATGACCTTCCTTTATTTCACATCCTGATTACCTCCTCGGCCCCTCGGCATTGCAGGCCGGATGGCATCCGCGCTGTCATCCTCATCAAGGCCTGGGCTTGCCTTGCATTCAGTGGGGGATGTCAGGAAATAGAAGGCTGAGACGAATTCTGTAGGTTCGCAACGTCCCCACTTAGAGACCAGCTGTTGACCTGGCAGTGAGTAGGAGTGACGAGCCAGGCTCCGTGCGTATTGGTTTTCAGAACCAGAGTAAAAACTGCTGACTCGATCTCAAGCTGTGCTTGGCCCATTGGAGAGCCTGGTGTGGGTATCTTGGGGCTGGTGTTTAGCTTCCCCTGACCTTCAGGGCCCTCTTCTCATTGCCCCCAGCGTATGTCACAAGAATAGTGAGGTGAGGCGTGGGTGAGCTCTCAGTGCTGTTTCACACCACCTTACATGTGTGCATTACTCTGCTTATTCTTTTGCATACATCTGCCGATTTGAACCTCATGGCCCTGACTTAAGGAGCAGGTAGGTAGGGCATGTGGTCCTTCCCTCCTGTTTCAAAGATAAGGAAAATGAGATGCAGGGTGATGCACTGGCTTGCCCAGGGTCCGTCAGCAGCAGGGCCAACACTGGAGCCTGGCCGCTCGCACTAACGACACCACTGCCACTGCTAACCCTGAGCTGTTAGTGGTAGTGCTTCTGACTGAGACCGTAGTTGCTGTCTCCCAGAAAGGTGCTGGCCGCTGGACGGGTGATTTCCAGCTGGGACTCTTTCTGGAGGTGGCGTGCTGTCATGCATGCCTGGAATGCCCTTCCCTGGTCCCTTCACCTGATCAACTCGTCCTCGTCCTCATTCTCAAGATTCAGCCCAGAAGACCTTCCTCTAGGAAGCCTGACTTCCTTCATAACTCAGTGCTCCAGGGCATCCCTTACTCAGCCCCATTGCTGTTCACCACATCCTGCCTGCCTGCCTGCTTTCATGTTTCCCCAGCTAGACAGTGCGTTCCTTAAACACGGGCGCTGCCCCCATTGCCTCAGTCAGCGTGCCTGGCACCTGGCCCAGAGCCCGGCATGTGCTCTGTTCATGCGTGCCGAGTGTGTTTAGTGTTAGACACGTGTTTTCTGCACAGGTTTTATGCTGGGGGCTCAGAAAGAAGCGGACAGCAGATTGTTGGCCCTCCGAGGAAGAAAAGTCCCAACGAGCTGGTGGATGATCTCTTTAAAGGTGCCAAGGAGCACGGAGCTGTGGCTGTGGAACGAGTGACCAAGAGTCCCGGAGAGACCAGTAAACCAAGAGTGAGCATAGGGGGTCGTCTGTGTCACGGGACTCTGGTTCTGGGGCCTGGGAAGAGCCCTTCCTCACCCCAGAAGTGACTGAATTTGTCTGTCTTGTCTTTTATCACTCACTTGCCCTTGTGTCCAGAAGAGCAGTGCACTTTCTCTCACTTGTAACACGAGGTCAGGATTTGGGGCCGCGTTCAAGCCTGTGGCCTGCGGCCTGGAGCCATCCTGCAGGCATGCTTTATGTGGCCTCAACCAACTTGACTCACTTTGTAGTCTGCTTTGTTTTGTTTTTCATTGAATTAGTATTGAATTGGATTTATGTGTTACAGAATTGCTAGATATCTGTCTTCTCTGGGAAAATCAGAGAGTCTTTGGTATTATCTTGTACCCAGACTCCTACATGTCCATGGTTAACTAGAGCCTGGTAGCACTGTTCCCCATAGCCCAGCAGCACCACCCCGCCTCCAGTTCTCCCCAATCCTGGCCACTTGATTCATCTACCGTACTGCCTGGCCCTGTAGCTCTGAGTTCAGTACCAGAGGAAGTGCCCCTAGCAGGTGACAGGCTTGAGACAGATTGTTGTATCTGAGGACCCCACACCTCAAAGGTTTATGAATGTGTCTTTTACAGCCATTTGCAGGGGGCGGCTATCGCCTTGGGGCAGCACCAGAGGAAGAGTCTGCCTACGTGGCGGGGGAAAGGAGGCGGCATTCCGGCCAAGATGTGAGTGTGCACCTCCCTTCCTTAGAGGAGCTCATAGACTGTTCTGCCACTTTTCAGAAGGGATTGGTCCCATGTTGTTTGTGAACCAGCAACCTCAGAAAGAAAGAGGCAGTGCCATCGTTGTGGTCCAGGAGCAGGGAGGCTTCCTTAAGAACAGAAGGCAGCTCTCATCTGGCTGGGCAGGGGCACTCCAGAGAAGGAGTGAGCAGAGGAGATGGACAAATGAAGGAGTTTTCTGAGCATCCCATGAACGTTGGGCAGAGGGATCGTGATTCTGAGGTTTTTCTGGTGGTGTGGACATGTAAAGAACTTAGTCTTCAGGGACGCCTGGGGGGCTAAGTCAGAGCCCAGACCTGAGTCCGACTTCGGCTTAGGTCATGATCTCATGGTTCGTGAGTTCAAGCCCACTTCTGGCTCTGTGCTTACCTCTCAGAGCCTGGAGTCTGCTTCAGATTCTGTGTCTCCCTCTCTCTCTGCCTCTCCCCTGTTTATGCTCTGTCTCTCTCTCCCAAAAATAAATGAACATTAAAAAAAAAACAAACTTCGTCTTCGAAGAGTCCACCCAAAGCACAACTTTGGAAAACTTTACTATTATCCAACCTTTTTTCCCTGTGCGTAGGGTCCCTCTTCAATAAGTGTGTCAGACTATGTAGATAATTATGAGGTTTTTAAATTTAATATTATGCCATAAACAGATGTTTGGCCTTGAGACCATTCGTTTCTATAATGTATTTGTTTTTAATCATTTGCGGTTCTATTCCAAAATGAAGCCAAGAAGAAAACTAAAATCGTATCCACCCAAGGCAGCTGCTAATATGCTGGCTTGGGACCTAGACCCTTTGCTGTGATTAGTCTCAGGAGTTAACACAAGTTGTAGATGTCACTTTTAATGACTGCAAAGGAGTGCCATGAGGAAATCTGCCCTGGTGGCTTAGTGGAGCACCAGCTGCATGCCAGGCACACTGGCAGCCCCACAGACAAGCCGCAGATCTGACTTAGTCACTTGCTCAGGGCCACTTAGGTAGTGAGTGCAAAGTCAAGACAGACCCAGGTCTGCTCAGATCAAAACCATGCTCTTAACCTTTTGCTGTATCACCTACTTATTTTACGTTAAGATTTGGTTGTTGATTGATTGCCCGCGTGCGTGTGTGTGTGGTGTGTCATCTTTCTGTTTCGGTGGTGACAGTAAGATAATAAGAACCTGCTAACACAGATTGGTGTTCCTGCGAGCACATGTTGGTATGCTTGCCAGCTTCCTGGCAGTGTGTGGACCTCTTACCTCCTGCCGTCCCAGGTTCATGTAGTGTTGAAGCTCTGGAAGAGTGGCTTCAGCCTGGACAACGGTGAACTCAGAAGCTACCAAGACCCATCCAATGCCCAGTTTCTGGAGTCGATCCGCAGAGGGTGAGCAGAAAGCCCTCCTCCGTGTTCCATGTCAGTGAATAGATGAGAATGAAGAGGCTGATTTAAGAGGTAGAAAATTTGGGGGCACCTGGGTGGGTCAGTAGGTTAAGCATCCGACTTTTGGCTCAGGTCACGATCTCAAAATTCATGAGGTCGAGCCCAGCAAAGGGCTCTCTTCTGTCCGCGCAGAGCCTGCATTGGATCCTCTTTCCTCTTCTTTCTGCCCCTCTGCTCATGCTCGCTCTCTCTCAAAAGTAAACACATTTAAAAAATGTTTTTAAAGTAAAAAATTTTAAGATTTAACACAGTTGAAATACAGATTCACAGATCTAAAACCTTGTGTGTCTGTTATTCCCTTTCAAGCCTGGGGCAGAACCAAGTGACCAGGTAACATAGAGATCATAACCATGACTTTGAGCAGGCGTGAGACCAGGGGGAGACAGACCATGGCCATTATAGTAGCCGTGCTCTGGGGAGGCCCAGCCATTTCCACATTTGGACCTATGACGCTTCTCCCTGCGCACCCGCCACTGCTGTCCTGTGCGCTCCGTGTGGACCCAGCGCTGCCTGTCCCCTTGCAGGGAGGTGCCAGCCGAGCTGCGGCGGCTAGCTCACGGTGGGCAGGTGAATTTGGACATGGAGGACCATCGGGACGAGGACTTCGTGAAGCCCAAGGGAGCGTTCAGAGCCTTCACTGGCGAGGGCCAGAAACTGGGCAGGTAAGAGCAGCACGGGTGGAAGTGGGACACGCCGGTCACTGCGCTGGGTCCCCAGACCCTGTGTGTCGTCACCGTGCACGTAGCTCTTTGCCGTCACTGAGCACTGCGTGTTTTATCTTTACGGGAGGAAAAGTGCGGAGAATGTGAATTTGGGTGTTAACCTGGGTTTAAAATCTCTTAACTTTCTAGCCATGTGAACTTGGACTGCATAGCCTTAGTTTGCTCAAGCATAAAATGGAACTAGTGAGAGGCCTTCCTCCTTCATTGTCATGAGGAGCGCTGAGCGCTGCCTCCCAGTGAGCAATCAGCGTAAGCACAGAGGGCAGCACGTTGCTGTTTGGACTCAGTACTCTAGCACATTCGGGGCCACATTGAGCTCCTTCGTAGCTTAAGGCCAAAACGGACACACATGTTTTTGGGAGTCACCGGAAACGGGGATATGGGGGGTGAGATCTCCGGCTCTCCTGCCCAGCCGCCTTTCTGCAGCTTTGTTCAGGATGCAGGGATGCTCAGGGACACTGCTGCCCTGGGCCGGCTGCCCCTCACCGCTACTGCAGCTCTTCTCTACCGCTTTGGTTCTGCCTGACACTGTCACTTCCTGTGACCTTTTCTGCTCTGTGTCCTCTGCCACTGCCTCCGTCTTTCATTCAGACTCCTGATAGGCTCTGATTGGCCGAAGTCACTGTTGCCCCTGATGGGCAGAGTTCTCCCACCACACCTCGGCCAGCCCACAAGCAGGCTGCCTTCTCTTCAGCAGTCTGCTCAACTCTGTCCGATGGGTCACTTGGTCAGTGTTCTTCAGAGAGAACTGTGTACGCAGGGAATAGTGACCTTCCCTCCGAGTACATTCGTTATTTTACCGAAGGGAAAACTGAGGCTTGTGGACCCCAAGGGTTACCTGTGGATGTATCAGTGGTGTGGGCGGAGCCAGGACTGGAGCCCGGGCCTTGTGATGGGCACTCCTTCCCGCAGCTTCACAGCAGGCTCCATATGGCAGCTCTGGAGCTAGGTGCTGCACGGCTCCTGTCCACCCCATTGGCAGAGACCAGGGTGGTCTGCTGGCTGCTGTGCCCTTTGGGCTTTGGGTGGGGACTCTAGGAGAGCAAAGGTAATAGCTCAGGACGTTAGAGTGGCCTCTGCTAGACTGATTCCCCATAACCAGAGAGTGAGTCTACCCTGTGCTCACCTCATCTGCCACATTGGACCTGTGGGTCAGGGCAGGACGCTGTCCTCAGAGTGCACTGTCTGGCTCCCTGCCGTCTGTGATAAACTCTGTGGAGCAATAGGTAATTCCTTTTTTTTTTTTTTTTTGGTTAATTATTAAAATGTGTTTATCTTCTTTAAAATAATAGAAAATACAGATTAAGGAAAAAAACTAAACCTAACACCCAGACATATCTGGTTAGTATCCTTCTAGTCGTGTGTGTGTGTGTGTGTGTGTGTGTAAACGTGCTATGTTATCATTTGCTGTTTGCCTAATGAAAGTAGTATGGTTGTTCTACATCAGTAATTGTATTTCTACAATGTTATTTGTAATGCTAACATGCTTTTCTATCTTGTATGTGTGCTGTAGTTTAATCAGCCCCTGCTGTTAACTATTTAGGTGGCTGCCGGTGTTAAGAACAACATTGCAGTGAATATCTCTCATTAAATCTTCGTATACCCCTTAATTTTGGGCTGGAAGTAATATTGCTGGTTCAGAAGGTCTTCATATTTTTAAGATGATGCCAAATTGCCCTCTTGGCCCAGAACTCAGAACATCGTGTGGTTTGGGCTTAGTTGGTTTCATGATCCTCATGGGAAATGCTACTACTGGAAAGTCTGTATTATCTGTGCAAGGCTCCACACACGTTCTTGAAAAGTTAGAATATATTTAAGGAGGTCTATTTTAGCGGGACAGGAATAAGTAACTTTATTAGTAGAGGATGCAGCCACAAGTTGAGACAGATCTTGATCATCAGGGTTGACAGAGTTTGATTTTGTCAGCTAAATATTCTTTGCCAGTTCCATTTTCATTTTATGTCAGTGTTGGTTTTCTGTGAAAAATGAGCAAAAGACAAGTTTCATACAGCTAAGTGAGATGAGGTTTTTAGCTTTTCAGTCTAAACCAGATGCACAGCTTTTTTAGTTTTTCCCATAAATTTTGCAACATTTTCCACTGTCATCTTGTCAACTAAAATGATCAAGAGCCAAAAGCTTAAGAAAATGTTCTCAGGTTTGCCTCAAGAATTAGTCCTCGGTTTTTTCCTCCAGTTAATCTGAATGGAGAAATTGTTCTCAATTCAAAAATTTGAGAAAATTCTTATAGTTGTATTAAACTTTGTTGTTTTAGGTTTTACGTTTGTTTGGATGGGAACTAATCTGAAAGTCCAGAAGTTTTGTGTTTATTCAGTTCTGAGTAGNGTCGTTTTTTGTAAAGAGATGACAAAGTGGCAATCCTTAATTGTGACAACAAAGCACCTTCGTGCCCAGTTAATCCCCGACTACAAAGGAAGTGAGCAGTCGTGATCCAGGCTATTCTCTGGGGGAGGCTCTTTCCCTGTGAGGTGTATGGTATTTGCAAGGAGACAGCAAAGAAACTTTCTGCAGGTGTCTGACCGGACCACTCCCGGCCCTGGAGGCGCTGCCTTCACTGCAGCAGGTGGCCCTGCCGCCCTTGGGAAGGGTGGCTCCGGTGGCTCCTGTGTGTGCAGTGCCCGGGAAGCGCCACACCCGGGCTGAGCTCCTCTGAGCAGATGCCTGCGGCCGTCCTGCGTGATGGAGCAGTTAGGACCTGCCGCTTCTCGAGTGTGAGAGCAATAGGGCCTGGTATCATGCTCCTCCTGCTCCAGTCCTCGAGGCAGCGTAGGCTGGGAGTGCCGCGCAGGTGGTTTTCCAGTTACGGCCACGGATAGGCACTAGCATCGGGTCCAGAATTCAGACAAATACAGGTGGGGCAGGACCTTGAAGAATGATAGTAAACTAATTATAGGGTGTCTTTTCTGCTGTTAGCTAAGCACTGTAGTAGGCATTTCCCATGTGTTATCACCTTTAATCCTGTTTTCATCTCCAAGTAAGGGATGAAATAAGGACTCTGAGCCTTGAAGAGATCATGTCACATCCAAGGTCACACTACAGGTCAGTGCAGAGATGGGTTCCCCCGTCTCTGCTCTTCCCCGCCATACTGCATTGTTCTTGGGTGTTCCTAGCCAGCCCCAGAGGTGTCTGTGTGTGCTTCTCGTACATGCTGTGTGCAGTGCCTTGTTTTTAGCTGTTATCCCAGCCGTGGGAAGTTTCACTTAACTCCCTTTTCACTGGTGAGCAAACCGTGTCTCGGGACAGTGTTCCTAAAATCAAGGCCTAGGTCTACCTGACTCTGAGGCCTGGCGGGAAGGGAGGGCAGGTGTCCAGGGCACAGAACAAGAGTCAAGCAGCTTGGGTTGTGTCCTGGCACCATGTCGAACCAACGCTGGGATCCCATTATGCGCCAGTTCCCTCATCTATAAAGTGGAGACGATGAATCCCTTCCTCACATGCCATTGTGAGAATGAAATGAACTGCTGTGTGTGACATACTCGGCACAGGGCCCAGCTCAGTGATGAGTGCAGCGCAAGCCTGTGGTGTGCCCATCACCTCCCCGCTCACCCGAGCCATGGGCTGTGCGAGAGAAACAGCAGCCTTTCCCCGGCCCTCAGATGATGAGCACGGCTCCGTGCGACAGGCTGTGCGGGGAAGAGACCAAAACCTCAGCTGCCTCCTCGTGTGGAGGACGTGCCAGTGTCTGGTCTGTCCGGCCTCCTGCACACGATGTGCCCGCTAACCTTACGGCAGAACAGTCCTCATGTCACATGGGCCAACCGTGAAGCCCCTCCCAAGGCCACCCCTCTTGTTCAGTGCTGGAGCCGGGCCCCTGTGGCCGGTCCTGTGCTGGGCCTCCGGCAGCACGCTGACTCCTTAGTAGTCCTGGCCACTGCCCAGAAAGGTGTGGAGGTGTGGGGATGGGATTCTCCTGCTACAGAGACGGAAGTCCAGAAGCCCACGTGTTTACTGAACTGCTGAGCACTGGCCAGCTCATAGGACAGGGATACCCGACCCTCTGCGAGCCGGCGAGGAGTCTGAGAAAGCATTTTTAAAATATGTTTCCTAAAATCAACCATGGAACGTGACCCTTGACAGTCCTGGCTGGTGGGAACGCACAGTGTACAGGGAGAAAGCTTGTTCATTATGTAAATTTTTAACAATTGAGAAACTGCTCCACAGGACATGTTTCTGTTTTCCTGTGTGAGGATGGAGATGCACCGGTCTCAGAGGATGGCTGTGAGGGGTCCGTGAGGCTGTGGACACCCAGCTCCCCCAGACACTGTGTGAACAAAGCATACGTCACTCCTGTTCACTCCCGTCCCCGCCCTGGCTAAACGGATGCTCTGGGCAGCCTTGCTTCTTTCTCACCGTAGGCCTGACTGAAGAAGCGAGAGTTCCCATTCTGGCAGGCGGTAGCTTCACTGAGTACCTGTTCCGTCCTTGGAATTGTTATTTGAACAGTTGAGAGACAGGCTGTCTATGTCTAGACTAGTTAGAGAGTTGACTTAATGCCTGTAAAACTAATGAACAAAACAGTTGCTGTTAGGCATTTATAGGCTTCATATTGAACTTGCCACTGTCTCTGAGCATCTTTTTTTTCTTCTTCTTCTTTTTTTTTTTTAAATTTCTGAGAGAGAGAGAGACAGCGTGAGCAGGGGAGGGTCAGAGAGAGGGAGACACAGAATCTGGAGCAGGCTCCAGGCTCTGAGCTGGCTGTCAGCACAGAGCCCGATGTGGGGCTCAAACCCACAAACCGTGAAATCATGACCTGAGCCAAAGTCGGACGCTTAACCGACTGAGCCACCCAGACGCCCCTCTGAGCATCTAAAAGGTGGTGTGATTTTTGCATGCGCATCCCACACACTGAGGCTGATGCATAGAAAGGAGCAGCTCCTTCCATAGGTGGTAAGTGTGGCCAGTGTTCTCTCTGAGTTCTGCTTTGTGACTCTCTGAGCGCTTGTTTTTTAATAGTCACAGAAAACCACCCACTTTTCAGTTCTTTGCTAGTTATGTGTTCTAGGGCAGTGTTTCACAAACTGGGTTCCGTGGCATACTCTGCAGGAGGTTTAACCGGTGGAGCTTGAAAAAGGGACAAGGTGGTCAGATAAGTTTGCTCTGACTGCACAGCCTCTCAAGACTTTAGTATGCAATGGCCCCTGGTGCTGCCAGCTTGGTATGTGGCATTTCTACACTCTTCCTGGATTTCTCTCAGGAGATTAGGGTCCCTGGAAACACACTTGGGAAAGCACTTTCCGATGGATTTACTAAGAGTACCGTCTTTAGCTTATAAAGATCCAGGGGGAAGGGAGAGGTGTGGGAACTGATGTAATCCGAAGCTGTGGGGAAGCAAGGCGCCATCTCATGGTCTCTCTTCTCTGCAGGGGTCTGGATGAGCGCGCCTGCTGAGAGAGCTGGGAGGGAGACACGGGTGATTACAGGGGAGGGGCAAAGCCTCCAGCAGTGGTCGAGTTCTGTGAACGTTTTGTATGTCAGTGCTGTGTGCCTTTCTCTCCTTTATCCCTCACAAGCTGAGCAAGGCAGGTAGTCTTCACTGTTGTTAAAGAGCCTCGTTACCTCCCTTGTTGAAACTAAGGGAGCTTGAGTAACTTGCCCAGCGCCGCCTGTCTGGCAGGAGAGTTCTAAGATCTGCAGCGGACACCATGTCCTCTGGATACTGTGAAAATAATCCCCGTGGTGGAGGGTGCTTAGTTGATCGGTGGGAAATCTCTGTCTCCTTCTGGTAGTTGACATAGGGGAACGAATGTGCACACGAGTGAGGCTGCACTAGGGAGCGCAGGCCTGACAATTCCGTGACCGGAAGGAGTGTGGACTGGTCCCCGCCTGGCTGTCAGACCTGCCTCCGCTACGGACCTTGGCCTCTCTCATTGTGGCTAAAACGCATCCTGCTCTGGTCCCCCTGCAGCTGTCATGCATGCTGCTTTCCTCCCTTCAGGCCTTTGTTCAGGTGAGGGCACCAAGGCAGAACAGGAGTCACTTGCCCCTGGTTACTCAGGAGTGAGGGAGCTAGCTGCAGGGCAGGGCCAGTGCCTTCTGCTGGGCCTGTAGGTTCCGCGACGGCTGGTTGTCTCGGCCACTCTGGTTGTCTCGGCCACTTGTTCTAGCCGCCACAGCAATGTCGCGGGCACAGCCAGTGCTCGGCCAACTCTGCGGCGGGATCGCCCCCTGCAGGGGCCTTGTTTCCGTGTGTGGCCTGACGTTCTTCTCTCTCCTCAGCACGGCCCCCCAGGTACTGAATCCCAGCTCTCCAGCCCAACAGGCAGAAAACGAAGCCAAAGCCAGCTCTTCGGTCTCAATCGACGAGTCCCAGCCCACCACAAACATCCAAATACGGCTCGCTGACGGCGGGAGGCTGGTGCAGAAGTTCAACCACAGCCACAGGTGCCTTGCGCCGTCCGGCCTCGCTGGCTTGGGGAGGGCCCCCTAGACACCAGCAGGGGCTCCGCACTCCCCAAAGGAGGCAGTGGGACGGGGAGGCCTGCAGGTCTGAAGCCTTTGGTTCTCATTCCTCTGATCCATTAAGTGCGGCCGGTGACTGCTCACTTCTCACCTGTGGGTCTCATTCCTCGCCTATAAGATTAGGGCATTGGGATTCTCAGGGTCTTTTTGGCCCCCACAGTGTTTGTTCACAGGAAATTTCACGGTAAAGCCCAAGTGCAGAACAATAAAATCTAAACTGCTGTGGATAACAGAGAGGAGGAGGGGACACAACCCCAGCGTCCACTACCTCCCTCCCCAAGGATCTCTGAAAACCACCGGGCTGTGAAAGTCTCTTAGGTCTGCCATGTGAAAATTCTAGAATACCTGCTCTACCACTTCAGACCATCTGGGCTGGCTCAAAGCAAACTGTGCCAACCCCATTTTAAAGATGGGGAAACTGAGGCATGGAGAAATTGAAGAGATAAGCAGGGGAGGACTGGTAAACCAGTATTCTAGGTATTTGGGGAGACCTTTTTCTAGGATAGCAGTATCCATTTTCATGAGGCGTAGGCCACCTAAACCAGAAGCACGTGAGGGGCCCAGGGAATGGCTTGACAGTCCTTGGGTGCTGACGGGTCACGTGTGGGCTAAGTTCTGAAAGAGTGTGATTAGGATTCCAGGACAGGAATCGGGCAGAGGTGCCTCGAGTGACCCCAGTGTTGGCAGGAAGCACAGCATGATGAAAATCTAGAAGGAGGGACATAGAGAACACGGAGAAGGAGCATGGGATCAAATTAGATGGGGCTTGGGATCCCAGTAAAGAGGTGGTGTTTATCCCAAAGAAACTGGGAGCAGCCCTGAAGGGCTTTAGGCAAGGGAGTTGTGTGATCTGATGTGGTTCTGAGCGAGTGCCCTGGCTGCCCGTGGAGGAGGAAGGCTGGGGTGTGGACGGCAGAGAGGGGCCCTGCTCACCCACCTCCCTGCCCCGCCCCCCCCNGTGGACGCCCGGCCAGCCATGGCTGCCACCAGCTTCATCCTCATGACTACGTTCCCGAACAAAGAGCTGGCTGACGAGAGCCAGACCCTGAAGGAGGCCAACCTGCTGAACGCCGTCATCGTGCAGCGGTTAACATAACCGCCCGCCTGGCTGGCGGCCTCCTCTCCCTCCCTCGTCCCCCTGGCTGGCTGCCCCACGGGGACCGCCCCTCCCGCCCCCTCCCACACACCCAGCAGGCCAGGGCCACGTCTCGTCTATCGCTCTGGGTTCTTAGATCTCAGTTGGACATTTGTTTTCTCCTTAGTTGCGTTTCCTGGGTTTTTGTGACGATCAATGGACTTTAAAGAAAAAAATAAAAATGACCAAAAAAAAAGGAAAGGATCTCACCAGCATGTTGTGTGCAGCATCTCCCACTGAAGCCAGTTCTGACTGCTTTAATGATACTACTTCCCAGGGCGTGCGGGGCGGGGCCTGCCTTCCAGCATAGCTGCTTGAAAATTGCTTGCAGCACCCCACACCCATCCGCTAGCATCCACCCACCAGCCCCCAGAGGACTGGTGGGCCCCCCTTTATTGGGAAGGGGGCAGGCACATGTAGAGAGAGGCTCTGCAGCCTCTTGCTTCCCCAGGAGCGCACCTCTTGCCCTGATGAAACGGCGGCAGGCGGGGTGCCTGGAGTGTGAGGTTGGGTCTGGGTGCGCACAGCCCTCGGGTGGATGTGCCTCCCCGCGTCCTTGCCCCCAGACCCCGGGAGACTCGGGCTCCCTGTGCCGCGGCCAGTTGGGCTCTAAGTGTGCCTCTCTGCCCCAGCCCTTTCCCCCCTCGTCTGGCCTGTTGCACCCCAAGGCTCTCGGCTGCCCCACCATTGCCTTAGGTACCCGGCATGCAGAGCTAGATGGGGTTCTCGTGGGGAAACCGCTCACGCCAGCCCAGGTGAGATCAAGGTTAGGGCAGCTTGGCCTGGAAGAGGAACGAGATCAAAATGCCCCTGAGCTCTGGCTCCACCAGGGGTGAAGGGGCAAGTCGGCTGGTGAAGAAAGGACGGCTGCGTGTCCTACAGGCCCCTTTGACTGCATTGGCGGTTGTAGGAGGCTCCCGCTGAGTCCGTTTTGAGGGTGAGAGCAGCATCCATAGCCTTGGTGTGCAGGTCCCGTCCACAGCGCTCTGCCCTGCAGGCTTCCGCCTGGCAGCAACCCGGGCAGCACTTCCCCCGGCCAAGACCCCCTCCCGTAAGCGTGCTTCCTGTGGGGGCTTGGGAGAGACCACTGGGGTCTTAGGTGCGAGTCCTCCCACCTCCCTTTCAGATGAACCGCAGACCCGGGGTCGGCACGGACTCAGGCTCCTGTTTTTCAAACCTAAGATGTCCGCCCTCTCCCCACCACACACCTTACTGCTTTACCCTGCGGCGAGTGAAGACCCCTACTCCTGCCCAGCGCTAGGGAAGGGCTTGGGGTTCCCCCTGCCCCCATCCTGGGAGAGGGACGTGGCTTGGGGTGTCCCATCCCGAACCAGCCGGGGCGGCAGCATCCACAGCATGCCCGGCAGACAGAGGTGACCATGGAAACTAAGTGCCGGTCTGGAAAACTAAATTATTGTCACCCTGACCATGGAAAACCAGAATGAGGAGAGCGGAGTTTGGTGCTTTCTAATGGGTTGCTCAGAAGAAGCGTAGTAACCGTAGTTATTATGGCGCAAAAGCTAAAGCCCAAGTCAGCGTGAGTGGTAAGGGGCTGTCCGCTTCCCAAGCTCGTGCTCGTAACCACCTTGCCTCCATACACCCCGTCCCCCATCCCCCCGGCCTGCGTGTGTTCACTCTGCTCACTTTAATTCCGCTTGCACTAGTTGGTACACACCCAGAGAGCTCATCAAAACAGCACTTAGAACCTTCACCATCTAGAAGAGTTTACCAAGGGCTCTTGGGATCCCCACCTAGCCCTGGGAAGTGGGTGAGGGAGCTGACGTGACTGTAATTGTTGCAGCCGCCCCAGTTCAGACGGACTGGGTGTCTAGCCCAAGGTCAGGGGGACGGCCAGGGATCGCCACACTGGTCCAGATCCAGGCTGGGCAAAGATGTTTTTAGACCTAGTTTTCAGTTGTGGGTGGCCCAGCTGGAAAAGCCCATTCACCCATATTGGCTTTAATAACTGGTTCTGGGGCGTCTGAATTCAGTTGTTCTCAACTAGCCACTCCATTCATCTTTGGGAGTATTTTGAGTCCTCCCCAAAATTGGTTGGTAAGGGAACCTCCTGGCATTACATGGGTCAAGGACATATTGCAAAGCATGTGACGTGTCCTGATAGAACGATATTTAAAATTCAACACCGAGTGACGGGGCGCCTGGGTGGCTCATTGGTTAACCATCTGACTTCGGTTTCGGCTCAGGTTGTGATCTCATGGTTTGGGAGTTCAACCCCATCGGGCTCCATGCTGATAGTACAGAGCCTGTTTGGGATTCTCTCTCTCCCTCTCTCTTGCTCTCTCTATGCCCACCCCCCCATCTCTTTCTGTCTCTCCAAAATAAATAAAAATTAAAATAATAAAATTCAACACCAAGTGAAAAACACAAGTTAACTGGGCTGATGAGGCCTCCTCGCCAAGTTGAGTTTAAACTCATCTCTCATGCAGTGTGGATTGTTTTGTTTGGTCTTGGAGGCTACATCACGCCAAACCTCCCGGTAGGTGCAGTGTGGGCTACATCTGATTCTTCCCCAGGAGGTAACCACAGGAGGATGCAACATGGGGGCCGGGCGCAGCTCGATGGCTTTGGGTGGCATCGGCAAAGTGCCCTCTGGAGCCGTGGCACCCCTTTCCTTTCCGTGCTCACCAGGGATGCCTTGAGGCCGACCTGGAGCTCACGGAGGGAAGCAGCTGGTGCGGAAAAGTGGGTTCGCTGCTTCCCGCCCTCTGCCCCAGCCAGCAGCAGGTTCAGAGGGGACTGCTTCCAGACTTCCTCCCAGGGTCAAATCCAAGGTCTTCCTTCTTTAAAGGGCTTTGCTCCTGGTCACAGGTGGCAGCTGTGGCCTTCCTGCCCCCTCTTCTGGGCCCAGCCTTCTCAGGCCAGGACAGGGAAGTGGGTCCCACCTTGTCTCCGGCTGATCTCTCCCCCCACCCCCACCCCACCCCCACNTCCTCTAGGCTCGGCTGTGCATGCATCCCAGATCAGGCCACGTGTCCTTCCCTTGTGGTCTCCACCCAGCCTCTGTCATCTCTGCTGGTGACAACTGCACTGACCCTGCCGATCGCCTGCTACTGCCGCTGCCCAACAGTCTGTTTCATACAGGCACCACACCCGTCACCTCTTTCCTTTAAATCCCTTGGGTACCCCTCCCCCCAACCTCTGGAAACCGCTCACTGAGGCCTGAAGAGCTCTGCCCGGCACTCGCTCTCCCTTTGACCTGCTTTATTTTCCTTCTCCTGCCTCTGGTGCATTGTGTATTCTACGTGTTTGTTCACTCTCGTCCCCCGAGCACCTGCAATAGTGCCTGACACAGAGCATATCCCCAGCAAGTAACTGGTCGGATGAACCTGCGAAACAGCTAAGACCTCCAGGCCCCTTGTGGTAGGTGCTCGGTAACTGCGGTCCCTCCCTGCCTCCCCAAAGCAGGTTCTCGTTCAGCCACAGGGGGGCACCCTTGCAAAGGGCACCTGTTACTTCCAGAATAGCCACTTAAAAAGGCGGAGCTAAAGACTACTGCATTTGTATGTTGCAGGGGGGTGGGGGGCAGGGTGTGAAGGGAATGCCCCCTAGCACTTTCTCTGCCCTGCCTGAGCTGGATAGGAAGTTTATCAAGGGTCAGTTACCCTGTATGTTGAGCACCTGAGGCCCTCAATGTCAAGACCAGGTCTTTAATCACGACTGATGATACTAGCAGCATCCATTATTTAAGCTGTATCTCTCCCAGGCCCTGCATGTCCTTACCTCATGTAGTCTGACAGCTACCCGAAGGTATGGTCACAGTTCATTTTAGGGAGGAAGACACTGAGTCTTAATGTCTAAGGACTCTGGGGAAGGGACTAACCTCAAGTCCCACAACCCACACTGAGAGAAAGGCAGAACCAAGATTTGAAACCCAACTGACCAAAGCCACAGCCCTTGACCACCAAACTACTGTGGAAAGGGCAAGCCCAAGGACAGAGTTGGGGGGTGGGGGAATGACTGGGGGCAGGGGAAATCAGAGAGGTCTTCTTAGAAGAGGGTGCCCTTGAGCTGGATTGTGAAAGATGATCCAGGGTTGGTTCTTTGACAAAGAAGAAAAGAGATTTTTCCTTCCTTAAGAAACAACCCTGGAGGACGTGTGAAGGCGTGGGGCAGGCAGATCTGGCTGACTCTAAGAGGAAGCCAGTGCCAGGGACAGCCTCTGGTCCCCCACTGAGGGATGAGGGTAAGTCCCCCATCGGACTTGTGAGATGGGAGCAAACTGATGAAACCAAGAATGGACCCCAGAGGCGAGGGTCCAAGCCCTTCCTCTCCTTGACAGGCCTCTCTCTCTCTCTGCTCCATAGTTTTCTCATTTGTAAAGTGTGTTCTCTGCAGAGTTAAAGGAATTAACACACCTAATGCTCCCACCTGGTGACCTGAATTGTCAGTAACGCTGTTTCCCAAACCTCTGAGTCCCTGTGTCCCCACATCAGCCAGTACTGTTGGTTTTGACAGCCACGCTCACACCTCCCGGGTGGGTTGGGACAACCAAACTTCCTGCAGATGATTGGGTTTGTCAGATTTCAGACTGATAAGGTGGTGGGTCAGCTCCAGTGACCATTGCATCCTCTCTTTCTGGGCACAGGGTATGTCCTTTTCTGCTTGATTTTCAGCTAAGAACCTGAAAGTCCAGGTCCCAACCAGCTGAGACCCAGAAGACCCTTAGCAGGTGGGTTATCAATGATCATCCCTCGATCCTAAGAAGACGAGACAGCTTTCCCTCTAGACAGGTCCCCAAATCCCGAGTGGTGGCCAGAATTCGAGAGAGACTGAATTCTGTCTCAGACGACAGAGATCTGAAGTGGAGATTGGGGGAGGGCGGAAGCCCTGGGGACAAGAGTTATTACAAAGGCCTGACAACCTAAACTAAGCTCTTGAAGCCCCAAGGGCCCAGGTAGAAGTAAGCAAGAGAAGATTTTCCCAGGGCCCTGAGCTAGACCTGGATTTGAATTTCACCCCACCCTTTACTGGCTGTGTGTCCTCCTCGGTCATCTTCTCCCCTCTCTGAGCCTTGATGCCCTCATGTCTAAAGGAAGACAGGAATTATAACTTCCTCAGATGGTCACTGTGAGAATTAAGTGAAACGATCTGCAGAGGCTCACACTTGAGCCTCCAGTGTGACCTGGTCAGGGCAGGAAGCAGATAGAGACTATGAACTGAGACCAGTGACCTTGCTAACAGCCCTCTGTTTTTACCAGGGGCCAGCGGAGATCTTGAGCACACAAAAACGCAGTTTCTAAACTCCAGGTTTCTTGAAGATTGAGAATATTAAAACAAGTGAGATACACAGCCTGTGGTATCCATCGGCCAGCAAGCATTGGTCTTGCCCTTGCCCAAGGGTTCATGGCCGGCCACCAGGCTCCTCCAGGGTTCCATCCCATGTCCTTCTGCAGAGAAGGACAGCAAGGATGGTGGGGGGGTAGACAAACCCAGGGAGCCTTCTCCAAGCAGGGGACTTTGGAGACGAGAACGGGGTGTTGCACAGGAACCAACCAGGTGGTCAGAGGGAAGGTGAAGAATGTTCTGGAAGGAGGGACAGAAGGCGCAAAGGCCAGTGAGCTCCAGAGAGACTGGTGCTTTCTGGGAGTGAGGCATGCGAATGAACAGCCTTGAATCAGTCTTTGTAAGACCTTCCCAAGTGAATTTAAATGCCCATCAACCCAGATGGTTAAGTCAATTGTGAGTCCATTCACATAGCGAATACAATGCAGCCTTTGGTAAAGAATGAGTTCTCCTTGTTTGAAAATGGACTTTCCCTAAGATACCTGAGAAGTCATTTCCAGGAATAGGGCTTACCGCGTGCCAGGCGCTGTTCGAAGCATTTGATGAATATTAACTCATGATCCTTACACCAACCCCATTCGAGAAAGAGAAAGGAGAAACCTGCAATGTAGGTTACTTGCTCAAAGAGTCACTCAGCCAGTAGGTGGAGGGAGCAGGATCTGAACTTGGGACCTGGATGCAACATCTGTGCTGGACCATTTTCCCTCCTTCCCTCAGAAAGCATAGTTTGCTTCCGTAGGGGAGGCAAAACTTTACCTCTTCGCATCTTAGTTTTCCGCTGGGACTCCGACAAAACTTAGACTAACAAGAGAAAAAACTTGTATTAATTCAAGCAGCACACATTACTGGGAGGCACCTGATGAAAAGTCACCTAAAATGGCAGCTTAGAATTCCAGCTTAGATAGCATCTTCAACAAGGAGCAATAAATTTGCAGAAAAATGACAAGACAAAGGGAAATGGCTTAAGGCTCCCAAGGGCAGAAGACTGTGGAAAGGTAAATATGTGGGAGGGAAAGGATGGAGGAAGGTTTGTTTGCAAATTCCTCCTGTGTCTTCTCTAGATTTATATCTGTCTCCAGTAAAAGGAGAATTTATACCCTGCCTTTAGGCAGAAAAGAGGGAGCTTTTTTTTCTGGACTTGCTGCTTCTTAACTGCCTTCAGCTCAAAATAATTTTTAAGTCAAAGAGGCATATTTTGGGATGACATATTCTGGTTTCCTTCCCTTCCACCCATGTAAAATAAAATGGTTAGAAATATGTACTTGATTATATCTACACAGCTGCCCCCCGCCCCCCCCCCTGGAAAGATATACCAAACAGCAATTGTGGGTGTGGGGAGATGGGACACCTGGGTCACTGAGAGACGGCGTGGGAGGGGGACTTATTCTACACTGCCTTTTCTTTGCTTTTTGCTTTAGAATTTTGTACCATGCAGGGTTTTTTTGACGGGGGGTGGGGGGGGGGCGGGGAAGTGAGTGAGGGGTGGAGAGAGAGACAGGGAAGTGGGGCTCACCCACAGCTCGTGTTTTACCCGAATCAAGGCTCATGTTCACCCCAATGTGGGACTCGAAATCCCAAACTGTGTGGGGTGCCTGGGTGGCTTGGTCGGTTAAGTGTCCTACTTTGGCTCAGGTCATCATCTCACGGTTCGTGAGTTCACCCCGAGTCCGGCTCTGTGCTGACAGCTTGGAACCTGGAGCCTGCTTCGGAGTCTGTCTCCCTCTCTCTCTGCCCTTCCCCTGCTCGTGCTTTCTCTCTCTCTCAAAAGTAAACATTAAAAAAAAAAGAAAAAAGAAATCACAAACTGTGAGATCATGACCTGAGCCAAAGTCAGATACTTAACGACTGAGCCACCCAGGCGCCCTGACCCAGGCACTTTTAATGCCTATTAATGATCCCGCTGGCTGGGGGAAGAGAATAGATCGGTAACACAGATGCTCTGTATGGCAATGCAACTTGTTAGGACCACCTTGGAAAATGAATTTTCCGAGATGTAAACCCAAGAGAAATGAATGCATATATTCCCCCCCCCACAAAAAAAAAGGCATTTCAATAGCCTCAAACTGGAAACAACCGAAGTTCCCGTGAATGGCAGGATATACAAATCGATGTTGTATAGTGACACTGCACTGCCAATGGACAGGTGGCTACCATACGGATACATACTGATGAATTTCATGAATGTGAGTTCATCCAAATCATCCAGACACAAAAGAACACATACCACATGATTTCATCGCTGTGAAATGAATCTGTGGTATCAGAAGTCAGGGCCCTCAGGAGAGCGGAAAGGAGCAAATTTGGAAGGGCTCAGTGGGGCTTCTCGGGGGCTGGTTGAATTGGGTGATGGTTTCTCAAGTGGATTCCGTCTGAGAAAATTCATCGGGATCATTCTTTCGATTTTGAATTCTCTATACGTATGTTACCCGGGAATAAAAGGCTTCCAGGATGAAAACGTAGCCTGGAGGCGTTTGCAACTGTCAGGGTGAGAGATGAGAGTGCTGGGTGGGGCCTGGAGTGTGGACAGCGGGGTGGAGAGAGGGGGCTGAGGAGAGGGGTGGCGAGGGAGCCCCAGAAGCCAGGGGGGCGCCTCGCTTCTGGCCTGCCGCTTGTGGTGCTGCCAGACAAATGCTGGGAACAGGCACCAGCCTGCGGGTGTGTGAGGAGCTCAGCGGCTGCAGTGCCTGCGGGATGTCATTCCAAAACATGGTTGGCTGTGTCTGGGCTCAGAAGAAAGATCTACACTCTCTGATTTTACAAAGTCCAACTTGGAGGTCCTTCCAGGAGGAATCTTACTCCTGGGGGTTGGAAAACAGCCTTGGGGCGCCTGGGGGGGCTCAGTAGGTTAAGCATCCCTGGACTTTGGCTCAGGTCATTATCTCACGGTCCGTGAGTTCGAGCCCCACATCAGGCTGATAACCCAGAGCCTGCTTGGGATTCTCTCTCTCCCTCTCTCTTTGCCCCTCCATCACTTGCTCTCTCTCTCTCTCAAAAAAAAAAAAAAAAAAATTTAAAGAAAAGAAAAAACCCAGCCTTGTCCCTCTAAGCTTTATCCCTGAGGCCCTGAGGGGCTTGATGGAATCTGGTAGGTTTAGCTGGTTGGGGTCTGAGGGGACACAGTTCCTGCCATTCTCAGTAGCCAGGGCTCTGGGGCCCGGTGCTCAGGAGGGTCGGTGAATGAGAAGGAGTGGAATAGATGTTCCCCAAGGCCTGGGCCTAACAGGGAGACAGTGAGAGGCTGAGTTAACAGTAACTCAGCTGGCCACTGCCAAGTGCTTCCAGTGAGGGTCTGTACCGTGTTGGGGGCAAACAAGGAAACTGAAGTTTCACAAAGAAGCCTAATGTAGTCTTACCACCTACAGAGCCTCAAACATGCCCCCTTCTTAGAGCGGGTCAGAGGGTCCCATAACAAGGTGTCTGTTTCCCAGGGGTCACAAGATACAGTGCGCCTAACCACATGCCAGAGGGCCCGCCCACCTTCTCGTCCACCATGTCCATGGTCTTCTACCACCTGCTCCCTTAGCCTCCGCTCCCCCCTCCTGCCCCTCCGCATCCACCTCTGCAGTCTCTACCACCACCGCCAGCAGCTCCGGCTCCCACACCTCTCCGCTACCCTCCACCTTCCCCTCCTCCCTCCACCCGCCTTCCAAACTCAATGCCCACACTACACCGGGAGAATTCTTTTTTTAAAAAAGGATCATAACAGTAATTTTTTTCTGATTACACCCGATCATCTGAAACATCGAAAACAACAAGACTTACTGTCGTCCAAAATCCACCGTCACCACCCAAGATAACATCATTTAATGTCGATCCTTCCTGACTTCTTCACTGCGATGACAGTTCAAAACAATCAGGGAGTGCTCACTTCCTGCCAAACACAATTCCGAGCACTTCAGAGGAAAATTTTCCACGAGAGAATTATAATTGTGGCTCTCAAAACCACCTTACGAAATGTGTGCCGTTTTTTCTCCATTTTACAGGGGAAGAAACTGAGGCACAGAGGGTAAGATGAGTTCCCCCTCCTCCCCACACTGGGCTCCTTGCTGTTCCTCAGGCATCACTGGCATGCTCCTGCCTCACAGCTTTTGCATGGTGCTTTTCTCTCTGCCTGGAACACACTTCCAGATCTTTACAAGACCACCCCCCCCACCCCCCCACACTATATATGTAGGTGTGTGATCTCTGATCTCTGATCAAATGCCACCTCCTGGAAGGCCTCCCCTGACCCCCACCCCCTTCAGCCAGCTTTGTCTTGCTTCATAACCATTTTTACCACTGGCCATATTCATTCATCCCTTCAGCACTTAGTTAGCAATGCCCTCCAGTGTGCTGGGTACAGTTCTGAGTACTGGGGCTGCAGTGAGGAAAAGCAGACCCAAGTCCACCTTCACGGAACTGAAGCCCTTGGGGAAACAGACATTATTCTGTTGACTCCCAACAGCTGGCCTGTATCCTGGCTCCCTTTATGAGCCATGTGGCTTAATTCTTAATCTCTCTGAGCCTCCAATCTCCCATCTGTAAAACTGGGCTAATCACAGAGCCCACCGTGAGGGCTGTTGCAAAACTGATACGAGTCAGTGGTGCTTGGCTGGCTCAGTGGGTAGTGCATCTGACTCCTGATCCCAGTGTTGTGAGTTGGAGCCCATGTTGGGTGTAGAATTTAAATTTTAGAAAATGAAATGAGGGGCGCCTGGGTGGCTCAGTCGGTTAAGTGACTGACTCTTGATTTCAGCTCAGGTCATGATTTCACCATTCGTGAGTTCAAGCTCTGCATCGGGCTCTACGCTGATCATGCAGAGCCTGCCTGGGATTCTCTCCCTCTCTCTCTGCACCTCCCCGATGCATGCATGCTCTCTCTCAAAATAAGCTTTTTCAAAAAAGTTTTAAAAAATTTAATGAAGTAACTTAATAGTAACTGTTCAGTAATTATTAGCACTTATTATTATGGTTGTGATTATCATCATTAGGCTCCGTAGGGAGGTAGAAGTGGTCACTATTTCTGCCTTCAAGGAGCTGGTAGATGGGTTAGGAAGTCAAGAGTGACACAGAGCAGATGACTGCAAGGCACCAAAGTTTCCCAGAGCAGGCAGAGAGATCAACAGGGGCAGAGAACACATGAAAGAGAAAGGGTGTCTTGGGCCAGGACACAAAGACAGGTTGGGATTTGGAGAGATGGGAGTTGGGGAGAGAAGGCCCTCCACACTGGCCTCTCTGCACAGAGGTACGGAGGCGGGACTGAGCACAAGGGCCTAAGAGAGCTTCTCCCTCCTTGTTCCCCTCAGAGAGAGTGCGCATCGTGGCTGGGCGCCCTCTGCTGCCTCTCTTGCTTGGTGCCAGTTCTGGGGGTGAAGGAACAGCCCCGTAAGGCGCTGGTATGGCAGTGAACGGGTTTAAGAGGCTGGGAGTGGCCTCATGCCCGGGGGACTGGAAGTATGAGACTGTGGAAGACAGTTGGCCCTGGTGTGGATGGAGCAGCCCAGGGGTGACCATTGTTTTTCTCCTGNGGACACCCAGACAAAGAAGAGATGTCACCAGAACTCCTAGGTGAGACTCAGTCCTACTCTGAACTTGGCTGACCCCCAGAAGGGTGCCAGAGCAGAGGCCCGCCTGCCCAGAGTCGCTTGGCCCTGGTGTGGATGGAGCAGCCCAGGGGTGACCATTGTTTTTCTCCTGCCTTTCTGCTCTGTCAAGGTCACCAACACCTCCCCACCACCAAAGTCCATTGGCCACTGCTTTGGCCCCTTGTCTTCCTGGCAGCTTCCATATAGCCTCCACCTCAGGGCTTCCAGAGGCCCTGCTCTCACATCTGCTTCTCCCAGCCTCCTTTGCAGGATCGTTGCTTGATAGGTTGGTTGGTTGGTTTTGAGCACTTTCTTACTTCCTATCACTACAAGATGCTCCAGGCTCATCTCTACATTTCCTATCCCGGTCCTAGAATCGGCTATTTCTTCCAGGAGCCCTGGTTCCTTTACGGTATTAGAAAACCAAGATCTGAGTGCTAACTGTGCTTCTTGCTCTTTGCATGCCTTTCGTTGAGGCCCTGACAGCCAACAGAGCAAAGAAATATATGTGTATACTAATCTGTAATATACACACAGCCATAAATATTTCTGCACGTAACCATCTGTATCTATATTAAATTTAACATAGTTCTTACTAACAGCTCTTTTTACTGCTCTTCTTTATAACGTCGATTTCAATGCTGAGATTATCTATTTTTTCCCTTCATTTCAAGGCAATTCCTAATTGATTGCTGAAGCATTTTTATGATGCCTGGGTGGCTCAGTCGGTTGAGCCTCCGATTTTGCCTCAGGTCACGATCTCACGGCTTGTGAGCTCAAGCCCTGCTTCGGGCTCTGTGCTGACAGCTCGGAGCCTGGAGCCTGCTTTGATTCCATGTTTCCTCTCTCTGCCCCTTCCCTGCTCGTGCTCTGTCTCTCTTTCTCAGAAATAAATCAACATTAGAAAAAAATTTTTTTTTAAATGAGGGCTGCTTTCAGACTTTCTCAGATAATTCTAACATCGGATTCATCTCCGTACTAGAGTCAGTGGGTTTTCTCATTCAAGTTGAGATTTTCTGGGATCCTATTAGGATGGGTGATTTCCAGGCAGATCCTTGTCATTTTGTCTATTATGTTTGGAGATGCCGGGTCCTATTCAAACCCTTTATTTTAGCAGGCGGGCACCCTGTTCAGGCTTACCATGCAGGGACTATTTCAGTGAGCTGTGGTTCCAATGACAGCTTAGTTTTCAGAGTCTTTGCTGTATTATTTTGGTCCCTGTGGTTTCTCTGGTATTACTGGGTCTTTGGGGGCTAGAAGGGGTTTCCCCAGGCCTGGCTGTCCCGTGTCTCTTGGTAGGGAGGGAAGTGTCGGCCCTGCTGTGGTTGCTTATTCGGGCCAGGCCCTTCCTGCCTGTTGCACCTGCTCACCCCCCGCCCCGTGTCTCCCTGGGGGAACAGGGAGTGCCCCTCCTGTGGGCTTACTGTTAGCAGTGCTGGGCTCATCATGGCTGATACCGGCAGGGAGGCTCCCTTCAACCCAGGGCAGCCTGCCTGAGCCAGACGGACGTGGCACATGGCCGGTTCTGTGCGGTAGACTAGTTTCCTAAAGCCCTGGTGGCCAATTACCAAAAACTTGTGACTGAAAACAAACAGACATTTATTCTCTCTGTTCTGGGGGCCTGAAGTCCAAAATCAGTGTCGCTGGGGCAAAGCAAGGTGTCAACAGGGCCACGCTCCTTCTGGGGTCTCCGGGGGAGAATCTGTTCCTGGACACTTCCAGCTTCTGGAGCCAGCTGTTTCTCTTCGGTTTGTGGTTGCATCTCGCTGGGCGTTAATGACAGCACCTTCAAATTTGTCAGCTCTGGGGTCACATCACCTTCTTTTCTGTGGAGGGTGGGGATGGGAAAGGAAGAGAGAGAGAGAGCATGAGCAGGGGAGGGTCAGAGAGAGGGAGACACAGAATCTGAAACAGGCTCCAGGCTCTGAGCTAGCTGTCAGCACAGAGCCCGACGCGGGGCTCAAACCCANAAGCCCTGGTGGCCAATTACCAAAAACTTGTGACTGAAAACAAACAGACATTTATTCTCTCTGTTCTGGGGGCCTGAAGTCCAAAATCAGTGTCGCTGGGGCAAAGCAAGGTGTCAACAGGGCCACGCTCCTTCTGGGGGCTCCGGGGGAGAATCTGTTCCTGGACTCTTCCAGCTTCTGGAGCCAGCTGTTTCTCTTTGGTTTGTGGTTGCATCTCGCTGGGTGTTAATGACAGCACCTTCAAATTTGTCAGCTCTGGGGTCACATCACCTTCTTTTCTGTGGAGGGTGGGGATGGGAAAGGAAGAGAGAGAGAGAGCATGAGCAGGGGAGGGTCAGAGAGAGGGAGACACAGAATCTGAAACAGGCTCCAGGCTCTGAGCTAGCTGTCAGCACAGAGCCCGACGCGGGGCTCAAACCCATGAACCGCGAGATCATGACCTGAGCCAAGTCAGACGCTTAACCAACTGAGCCACCCAGGCGCCCCTTGAAAGTAATTTCAAACTTAGAAAAATTTGTATATAAAGACTTCCCATTATAACCTTCACTCGCATTCCCCAAGTGTTAACATTTTGCATTTGCTTTATCCTCTCTGTCTCTGGAAAGAGATATTTTTATTTTATGTTCTTAAGTTTATTTATTTATTTTGAGAGCGAGCGAGAGAGAGAGAGAATCCCAAGCAGGTTCTGTGCTGACAGCAGGGTTTGATCAAACCACAAACCATGAGATCATGACTAAGCCAAAATCAAGAGTCAGGCACTTAACCAACTGAGCCACCCAGGTGATCCTGGAAAGAGATGTTTTTAAAATCAAAGAGGACTAAGGGACGCCTAGGTGGCTCAATTGGTTAAGTATCTGACTTCAGCTCAGGTCATGATCTCATAGTTTGTGGGTTCGAGCCCTGCATCGAGCTCTGTGCTGATCGCTCGGAGCCTGGATCCTGCTTTGGATTCTGTGTCTCATTCTCTCTCTGCCCCTCCCCCACTTGTGCTCTGTCTCTGTCTCTCAAAAATAAATAAATGTAAAAAAGTTTTTTTGAAAAATCAAAGAAGACTGGATCTGGCTCGGGAAGACAGCTTGTTTCTCCCATGAATGCAGTAGGACAAATACATGGAGTAGCTATGTAAGAACTTGGAGAAATTAATAGCAGATGGATGGAGGACNAGACAAAGAAAGCTCTAGAGCCCCATGCATTCTGACTAAATCAGGAAAAGGTCTCCTAATGCTTAGAGTAGGGGAAACTCTCTCAGATTTTTTTTTCTTTGTTCCATTCACTTGCACCTCGGCCCCCCAAGAAATCCAACGGAGAGGGTGGGAGCAATAATGACAGTCTCCACCTGCAGGGACCGAAAACTCCAAGGCATGGGGACATCGTGCTCCATTCACAGGGGGTCTGGTCCCGAGAGGGTAGGGCAAACACCTGTTGCTTTTTCTTTCCCTTTGTCCACTCATTGCTTGGTCCCTAAAACAGGTGCCATCATGGGGGGTGGCTGACATAACGGTAAATAAGGTCCCAGATTTTTGATGGGAGAACCGAAAAGAGGAGCTCCAGCAAACCAAAAATGTCAATCACAGAGAGGGAAGAGCTCAGGAAAGCAACCTAAAACATTGCTTATAAACCTCTGCACCCGTCCCCCTGCTTCATATTTATGTGAATTAAACATAAAACGGTTCACACAGACTTTGAGAATTTACTATAGGATTGACAACCGCCCAGGTCCTAGACACTAGCAGTGTGCACGCAAGACAGATTCAAAGGGCATGGGAAAGGCTTTGAAAATACAAATGACCTTGAAGTCATAAACCACAGAAGGCTGGTTGGAACTCTCAGCCCGAGTCCGATCTGGTCCCTCGCCTGCCAGGACAAAATAGCAATGTTCTCCATAGGAGTTTTAAAAAGGTCTAATGATATTTGGAATGTCCAGATATATTCCAAAGTGACTTGACATATGAGGAAACATGAAAATCTCCACTCACATGGGAGAAGACGATCAACAGCTGTCAGTGCTGAGATGACACAGCTGCTGGAATTAGCTGACAGTCTTTAAAGCAGCTACTATAAAAATGCTCCAGCAAATAAGGGCAAACCATCTAGAAACAAATGGATAGAGAGACATTTTAAGCAAACAGGGGTGCCTGGGTTAAGCATCTGACTCTTGATCTCAGCTCAGGTCTTGATCTGTGATCTTGATCAGGTCATGAGTTCAAGCCCTGCATTGGGCTCCATGCTGGGTGTGGAACCTATAAGAAGGAAAGGAAGGAAAGAAGGAAGGAAGGAAGGGAGGGAGGAAGGGAGGGGAGAAGGACGGAGGGAGGAAGGGAAGAACTTTGAGCAAATAAGTAGAACATACAAAGAACAAAATGAAAATCTTAGAAAAATAAAATAAGCAAAAGCTTAACACTTTTTTGGATGGGGGCCTAGCAGAATGGGGATGGCAGAGAAATAAGTCAGTGACCTTGAAGGCAGAAAGTATCCAGTCTGAACAACAGACAGAAAGAAGGGGAGCAAATGAACAGAACTTCAGGAATGGGGGGACAATTGCAAAAGAGTGAATGTTTGGGTCATCAGAATCTGGGAAGAACAGGAGAAACAGTGATGCAGAAAAAATATGTGAAAAAATAATGGCTGAAAACTTCCCGTGTGTGGTTGAAAGATATAAACACACACGTTCAAGAAGCTGAATGAAACAGAAACAGGACGAACCCAAATAAAGCCCCATTTTTCAGATTTTGGAGCTGCTAGGAAGGAACCACTTTTGGCATCACCAGGGATGCTTATAACTTGGGACTCAGAGACATCCTGTGTCCTTTATAAACCATGAAAATAACACATAGAGTAAAAATAAATTCCATCAGTTCAGAATGATATTAAACGAAAAGCCTAGTCTTCTGCCTTTCTGCCAGTTCCACCTCTTAGAGTCTCTCCCTATTTCTGTTGTAAGTTCTTCTAGTTGCTAACGTTTGATTTTAAAAGATTTGAACACTTAACATTATTCCTAATGAGTAGCTAGGCTTAAGCTAACCAATTAAGTCTTATAAGAAAATAAATCATGGGCGCCTGGGTTGCTCAGTCGGTTAAGTGTCCGGCTCTTGATCTTGGCTCAGATCATGATCTCACGGTCCGTGGGTTCAAGCCCCTCATTGTGCTCTGTGCTTGGGATTCTCTCTCTCCGTCTCTCTCTGCCCCTCCATTGCTCACCCTCTCTCTGTCTCTCAAAATAAATAAATAAACTTTTTAAAAACGTCTTAAAAATGTTTAATAAGTGTCCCTTGTGTCACATAGCACATCCCAGTCATGGGGGCTAATTCATCTCAGGTCTGGACTACATGTCACCACTGATAGCTGAAATGGTAGTCACATGTTTCCAGTCCCCAAAGCAGCAAAGAAGTCTTATATCTGTGGATTGACACAGGTGGATGGGATGGGCACTGCTCAAAGACAAGTCTATGTTTTGAACTGATGCCCCGTACAGAGCCACAAGAGAACCACCAGGTCACAGAATGAAAGTGACGGAAGCCCCAGGCTGCGGGGGCTTCGAGGAAGGCTGGACCAGGAACTCCACAGTCTGACTTCCTCTAGGTGGTGGTGGAGGTGTTGGGGTGGGTTGGGAGGCAGTCCTGGCCACTCCTGAGCTCTCCCTTTTTTAGTTTTGTTTCTTTGCATTCTTTCCTTCTTCTATAGGCACAGAACCCCTATTTTGAGGTGAGCACAGGGACACCCAGAAGGAAGGCTATGTTTCCCAGCTTCCTGTGTGGCTCAATTTGGCCACACAACCAGGCAGTAGCCAGTGAGGTGTGAGGGGAAGAGATGCGTGCAACTTCTAGGTCATGCACTTAAAGAGAGGGGGATATGCCCTCACATTCCACCTCCTCCCCCCCTCCCACTTTCCACTGGTTGGGATGCAAACCAGCTTGGGTCGTGCATAGGAGAGGAGGGTCATAGGGATGGAGAGGCACAAACAAGGATCATGGGCCCCTGGCCAGCCGGTGAAGCAGAGCCACCCAACATGCCTCTGTATCGTTATAAGAGACAGCAACTTTTGTCTCATTTCAGCCTCTGTTAATTGGTTTCTGTTACAGCCCGTGTCCTAAATAACACAAAAATTGCCAAAGCAGTCACAAGCTCCCCGAGATTCCAGGGAAGGGGATGTAGATGATGAGAAGAGTGTCAAGGACTTTGACATTTAAAGTGTCCCAGGAGCACGGTGCTGGGGTGGCTCAGTCGGTTAAGCATCTAAGTCTTGATTTCGGCTCAGGTCATGATCTCTTGGTTTGTGGGTTCAAGCCCTGCATTGGGCTCCACGCTTAAAGCATGGGGCCTGCTTGGGATTCTCACTCTCTCCTTCTCTCTACCCATCCCGTGCTCGCGCTCTCTCTCTCTCTCTCTAAAATAAATAAAATCAACTTCTGAAATTTTTTAAAGAATCTCAGGAGCACCTGAAGAAAGACCCAAAGAAGGATTATCCACATCTGCCTCTGGGGCTACAATGCCTCTGCCTATTTTTTCTACTCCAACTTCTACACCCACCTGGCCAACTCCTTCAGACCTTGGCTAAACCTGGCTATCTCAGGAAAGCATTCCACACACCCCAGACTAAGTAAGGCATCTCTGTTATACATGCCTCAGAGCATAAGCCATGTTTCCTCACTCACAGCCCTGACAGCTTTGAAACTTTGTAATTCTCTCAGTGGTAATCTGATGGTCTCGCCTTCACCAGACTGTAAGGGCTGCGAGGTCCGGGGCTGAATCTAGGTCCTTCACTGTTGTTTCCCCAGCACCCAGCACAGTGATTGGCATATAGTAGACGCTCAGTTAGAACATAAGTACATAAGAAATGAATGAATGAGTGAAAGAATGAATGACTGAGTGAGTGAATGAATGGCTCCCGACCTGACAGCACAGGCTTCATGCAGGGCAGTGTAAATACCGACTCCTCTTCCAACGAAGAAAAGCACAGCTCAGAATCTTGAACCATTTGTGGATCGCCAACGTGAACGCACCAACGCGCTGACCTCCCACAACCATCCTTTCCACGCCAAGTGGGCACTGCGAAGTGTGAACCTGCTCCGAGTCACCCAGCCGGTGACCGGCCGACCCTGAGGCATGACTCCCGTTTCCCAGATGCGGAAACTTGGGGAAAGACGAGCGCACCCGGCCGCCGGGAGCACGGGAAAGGAAGGGTGGGGGACGCAGGACGCCGGGGCAGACGGCCGCATCCGGAGGCCAC
>NW_027530508.1:3302823-3314354 GCF_008692635.1 Crocuta crocuta
GAGCCGGCCTCGCGCCTGCCGAACCCGGGACCGGGTGAGCCGGCGCATTCGGGCTTCCAGAGCAATCCTGTGCCCACTGCACAGATGGGGAAACTGAGGTTTGGGGAGGCGAAGTCGCCGGCGCAAGGTCACATGGTACGGAACGGGCAGAGCCCTGGCCCGGGACCATCAGAAAGGATTTGTACCGTGTCTGTGTCCCGGGAGACACCCAGCCTCCCCTTCCGGCCCTCCCTTGGATGGAGATAAGAAGGGCGAGGTAATTTCCAGTCTGCGCAGCGGCCTCTTCCAAAGTCGGGATTCATCCCGGTTCCTAAGGCACTACTTTTGCCCAGCCCGGCCTTGGACGAGCTAGATCTGCACGGTCTTTTTCCAGTCCTTACTTTTGAGCTACTTTGAAATCCCAGCCTCCGTAGCCGCGACGGCCTGGGCCGACAGAACGTGTAATTTAGCCCCTCACCCCCTGCCCCAACCCTTCTAGGAGTAGAGGTGTTCTCATCCCCATTTTAAAGTTAAGGAAACTGAGGTCCAGTTAGGGTAACAAACAGTAATGGAAGCCAAAGGAGATTGTAGACCTTCAGCCAGAATTTCTTCAGAGTCCGTGCCTTGAGACCATCTTTTACTCCATGCCCTTACAAGGTCCTCCCTGGTTGTATTGGGGAGGGGGTGGAGCAGGCGGGGACTGGCTGCGGGCCGGAGGTGGTGGGGGGCGGTGATTGGCGGAGCTGCGTTGTAGATATGAATAACCTTCCCTCCTGGGTCCATCGTCCATCTTCCCCTTTCTCTCCCTTCCCACCCTTTCCTCTGTTCCTCCTCCCCCTTCCTCTGTTTCTTCTCCTTCCCTCCCTTTGCTTCTTTCTCCTCCTCCTCCTGGGTAGTACAGCTCTGGGCAGCTATGACCAAACTGCTCAGGCATCAGCTTTACCCTTCGCTCCCGGATTATGGGGGGAGAGCCTCTGTTAAGGGAAAGGACTTTCATTGGGAAGGAAGAAGAGGCCCCTCACATCCCCTTTCCCATGCCCTTTTACTTATTTGGCTGTTTTGTTTCTCTGGCCTTTCCCCATGGGCAGAAATGGGGGCAGGGGGTGGAGAGAGGTAAGAACTAGAACCTTTTCAAAGGCTACCAGAGGAGGAGGTGTTGAAACCCATCTTCGTAGGGAACTTTCTCGTGCCTGTGAAACGAAGCTGGAAAGCAGGTTTGACATTTTTAAATGGCTGTCTCTGTAGGCCACGGTCAGCACCCGAGCCTAGGAGCTGTACTGGAGGAAAGCTTGTCCGTCTGGCTGCTTTTGATCGGTGGGATGGGAAGAGTAAGCATTGCCTTTGGCCCTGCTGGGGTGAGTGGGCAGGTCATTCGTTTCCCCAGCCAACTGGGGCAGGCGCTGGGACTCAGAGTGAAGGGGTGACTTGTCCCACCTCCACTTTTAAGTGAGCCACCCAGGATAATTGTCGAGATCCGCCTCACTCCCGCGTCTGCTGCCCCTCATCCTCGGCGGACCCGTCTTTCAGCGCTGACGGCGGGATTGGAGCCACAGCATGTGGGCAGAACCGTGTTTCACGGTGCCTTTTGGTGAAATGTCCCCACACAGCATGTCTGGAGCCTTTCCTAAGAGAACAGATGGACGTGGGACCCAGAACGCCATCAGGGCTCCCAGTGCCTCCTCTCCCAGTCTGTGTTTTCCTTGAGGGTGGCACCCACCCACACATTCCCCGAACACCCGCGGGACCCGGGCATGCATCAGGACAAAAGCTCTCTTTTTTTATTTCATTTTTGATAAGCGCTACAAAGACGCCTTAGTGAGAAGCCAGCTCTGCCTCTTGCTCACAGAATAGGCCCTTCTTGGGCTGGCGGCTTTGTTCCCGCGGGTCTTTGCCACCAGCCTCCCAGGAAGAACCTGTTTGAGGCCTGTGGGGGCGTGAGAGGAATGGGTAGGCGCTTTGAGATTTCATCTGTAGCCGTGAAGGCTTTCAAGCCCGTGGGGACAGAACTCATCTTGATGGAACACAACGGGGGCGGGGAGAGGACCTGAGGGGCTTCAAAGGCAAGGAGCTCACTGGGGCTCAAGAAGGGAGAAGGAATTCTCATCATACCCCCGTTTTCCTCTACCCGGCTGCCTCGCTATTCCCTCGTCAGATTCCTTTTTCTCTCTGCTTCTCCCCAGCGGTGGGTGTCGGAAGAGCCCCGTGTGCCCAGCCTCCCACCCCACCCCGTGCCCAGTTTCTCCGTCTCCTTGTGAGTATCCAGCTCCCATCGTCTGACTGTGTGACTCCTGTGATTACGGTTCCTAGGAAGGAGACTGACTGACCGAGGTTCGGTCAGGCAGGCACTTCTGACCCAGCCTGCTGTGGCCCGGTACCCACTGCTGCCGACCGGGGGCAGGTCCAGAGAAACCGCAGTGGAAGTCAGGTAGCCCAGGCCCCCTCTCAGCCACCAGACAGATGCGTAGCCCAGGCTGACTTTTACCCCGTGCACATTCTAGGTGCTGCGGTGGCTGCCCGTCGTAGCCTTGATGCCGCTCTCAAGGCTCCCTCGGGTGCCTTCTGCGGCCTCTAGCAGAGTACAGCGAGCGCCTGGCTTCAAAGAAAGGCCTGCGTCACCTCTCTGTGGTGCCAGAAGGACAATAAAAACTTTGCTGTCACCAGCCCAGCGCCTCCTAGACAGGCACAGAGGTGGGAGGAGGAAGGGGGTGGAAGGGTAACTTGCCAGCTCTGTGCCTTGAAGGATCGAGTGGCTCCTCACAGCTCCCCCCTTGCCTCCAGTAGCTTCGTCATCTGTATTATTGAGCCTGTCCTGCCGCATAGCCAGGCTTGTGTCCCTTTCACCTGTGTCAGCAGGCCACATGCCTCCCTTTGTCAGAGCAGCCTCGAGTGGATGGAAGGAATTCTGGTTTGATCCTCTTAAAAAGTAGCTGACATCACGTCCTTGGGGGTGGGTGGAAGGGGTCGGCAGCCTGGCTTCTACATGAGGAGGACCGAGGATCCTTCAGCCCTGTCTCCTCCGGAGGGCCATCAGGAGGGCAGCTGAGGTGGCCGCTGTCCTCCAGTCCCCTCTCCAGCCCCTTGCTTTCCCTTAACCTCTGTCTCCCCTCCCCTCTCCTCTCCTCTCTGCTTTATTCCATCCCCCTCCCACCCCTGCCGAGTGTTTCTCAGCTGATCTGATGGAGGAAGGCTCACCCCCAGCAGAGGCCCCCCTGACGCGCCCCCCACTCTGTGCTGACTTCAGCCAGAGAGGCTGTAGCTGTGCGGGCAGGGCTGCAATGGGCCCCTTTTTCCTTCCCGGGGCAGGTGGGTATTGAGTGAGTCTTGCAGGCAGAAGGCCTGAGGCTGGGCTCGCTTGGTGTGGTGGGGGAGCAGCAAGGAGACCCGTGTGGCTGGACTGGATGGCGTGAGGGAAAGCTGTAGGAGGCGGGGGTGATGGTGGGTCCTTGCGGGTTGGGGACTGTCGCTCTGAGTGAGGTGGCGGCCCTAAGAGATTGTGAGCTGCCTTGGATTTTAATAGGCCCGCTCCCTTCTGGCTTCTGGGTGGACGTTGGACTTTGGAGGGCAGGGACAGGAACGGGGTTCCGGTTGTATCCTGGGGGTGTGGTGTGCCAGCCTGGGCAGGTGGGGAGCGGAGGTGCCAGGTGGACAGTGATCCCCAAAGGGGAAGTGGCTCCTTGGCTAGGTTTCAGGTCTTACCCCTGCTGTATAACATGTCGTGAGAGCTCAGCAAAGTTGTCCCAGCCTCCGTGGCCATCTGCAAAATGGGAGTAAGAACACCTGCTGGGAGCAGCGACCCTGATGCTGTTACTACATGTACTTTTATTAAGGCTGCCCGTGTCCCAGGCACTGGGTGATGGCCCCCCACCCCCGCCCTTCGTCCCGCCAGCACTGCCCATGATGTCTCAAGTGGGAGAAAGGCAGAGCCCCGGTGCCAGCACTCAGTTCCCAGGGTGGCCCGAACTCCCACGCAGGGCAGGGTTGGCGCTGAGACCTCAGCCTCTTTTCCTCTGTGGATACGGAAGTAGGCACTGAGAGAGATGGGGCTGATTGAGGCTTCAAGTTCAAACACGCCTGACCTTGAGGCACCCCGGGGGCGCAGCCAGTTAAGCCACCAACTCTTGATCTCGGCTTGGGTCATGGTCTCAGGGTTCAGGAGCTCAAGCCCCGCATCGGGCTCTGCGTGGATGTTATAGAGCCTGCTTGGGATTCTATCTCCCCTTCTCTCTGACCCTCCCCCTCTTGTGCTCTCTTTCTCAAAATAAACTTTAAAAAAATTTTTTTTATTTTTTTATTTTTTTTTAAATAAAACAGGCCTACCCTTGCCTGCAGAACAGAATGTGTTGGCTAAGAAAGTTGCAGCTGATGTACCAAATGTGGGTACGAGGGGGACTGGCGGTGTGTGTTTTCCTTTCCTGCATCTTGCCGGGCATGAGAGGAGCAGGATGGGCTGTACCAGCGTGGCCGTGGCCGTGGCCGTGGCCATCCAGGTGTTGGCCCTTTTTTTAATGGAAGCGTAGCGGACACATGATCCCTCACTGGCTTCAGGCGTACGACCCTGTGGTGGGTCCGCGCGGTCTGCTGTGCTCGCCACCAGCGTAGCTGCTGTCCGAGGGTGTCCGTTCTTNGTCTTGCCGGGCACGAGAGGAGCAGGATGGGCTGTACCAGCGTGGCCGTGGCCGTGGCCATCCAGGTGTTGGCCCTTTTTTTAATGGAAGCGTAGCGGACACATGATCCCTCACTGGCTTCAGGCGTACGACCCTGTGGTGGGTCCGCGCGGTCTGCTGTGCTCGCCACCAGCGTAGCTGCTGTCCGAGGGTGTCCGTTCTTTTTCTTCTCGAGCTCCTTTCACATCGTGGGGTTTTAACATTTTGGAAACAGACCTTGCTCTGGAACCATCGTTTTCTTTCCTCTGGGAGCGCGATTACCGAACTACAGAATCCCGCAGGTGCCATTGTTTCCTCCTTCCGCCTGGAGAAGGTGTGCTTGTCTGAAATGAACCCGAGGCCCCATAGCATGCTTGTGCATGCGTGTGACTCTCACTTGGAAGTCTTCACACGTAGAGAGAGATCAGATAGCCAGGTGCGCACCACCTGGATTCTGTGATGGTGGACATTTTGTCGTGTTGGCCATTTCTGTCTCCTTACAGAACGCGCATATGTGTGTGTGCGAGATCTGTGGGCTTTTCCCAGAGTCCTTTCGGCCGCAGACATCATGACACTTTAGCTTTAAAGACTCGAGCATGCTGTAAGAATAAGGATAGTCCCCTTACCCTCCGACCGGGCACACCTAAGAACGTCTTAAATGACTTAAGAGTACCTAAAACCAAATTCTGGTCGAAACCACCCCACTTGTCACTGCAGTGTGTTTTGTTTTTAAGGCAGAATCCATTTAAGTTTTACTCATCCCAGTTGGGCAGTGTGTGTCTACTATCCATCTAGAAGAGTCCTCGCGCTGGTTTTTTCTTAATGGCCCTGGTTTTTCAAAGAGGGCGGTCCTGTGATCTCACTGAATGCCCCTGTGGCCTTCTCCGCGTTTTCTCTGGGTGTCGGCCGGCTGCCTCCACCGCCTTGTACCGTCTGCCGCCACTTCATACCTGATGCCGTGTGCTTCACACTTGTGTGTGCTTCACACCGTGGGGAGCATCGCTGTTGTGGCGCTGAGTGTGATCTCTTCTGCAAGGGTACCCCTTGGCAGTTAGCAGGCAGTGTGTGGGCCCCTGGGCGTCCTGCCCGCTCTGGTATTGACACCAGTGAATGATTCTTGCCGAAAGACACCATTTCATTGGCACTTAGAAAGTGGCAGTTTTAGGGGCACCTGGGTGGCTCAGTTGGTTAAGCGGCCGACTTCAGCTCAGGTCATAATCTTGCAGTTCGTGAGTTCGAGCCCTCTGTCGGGCTCTGGGCTGACGGCTCAGAGCCTGGAGCCTGCTTCGGATTCTGTGTCTTCCTCTCTCTCTGCCCCTCCCCTGCTCACACTCTGTCTCTCAAAAATAAATAAAAAAAAAAAACAAACCCAAAAAAACCAAAGTGGCGGTTTTAAAAAATTCCTTCATAACTTCTACATTTATCAGCTGCCATTCCGTAAGGTTGGGTATAGCTTTATTCTTTCACTTTAATTTAAATTTAAAGTAAAGAATTTGTTTTGTCATCTTTCCCAGGGTCCCCAAGTGACTTTTCCCCCCTTTATAAATGCACTTACTTGGTTTTTTTTTTTTTTGGTCTTGTTTTTTAGTATATAGACTCATACATTTTCTCAAGGCTTAACTTCACTGATCCTCATTATTCTTTCTGATTCTCACGTTGTCCCAGATTTGGCCAGCAGGAGCCCGTTTGGGTTGGCTCTGGTCCCTTTGTGATATGCTCGCCTTATTCCTTAGTCACTTTCTTGGTTTCCCTGCTCTGGCCCTGGCTTCTGTCATCTCTCCAGTGAGCTCCGGTCCCTTTCAGTAGGTCTCATAGACTTTTTTTTTTTTTATTAGCAGCTGTATTGGATATAATTTACGTATTATAAAAATTTAACATAGGCTTTTTAACTTGAATGCTTTTGGTGGTTAAAAACTGACTTTATGGGGCGCCTGGCAGTAGAGAACATGACTCTTGATCTCAGGGTCGTGAGTTCAAGCCTCACATTGAGCGTGGAGCCTCCTTAAAAACAAACCGATTTGGGGGGCACCTGGGTGACTCAGTTGGCTGAGAGTCTGACTCTGGATTTTGGCTCCGGTCAGGATCTCACGGTTTGTGAATTTGAGTCCTGCTGTGGAGCCTGCTTGGGATTTTCTCTCTCCCTCTCTCTCTGCCCCTGGCCCCTTCTCAAAATATATAAGTAACACGTTTTTTAAAAACTGATTTTATGAGGTCCTGATGGGTCGTTGTATCTGTAAACTAGGAATCACTTGTCTGCTTTGGGATTTTCTCTAAAGATAGTAGAGAGCACTGGAGAGGGCTGGGGGTATTTTGGACAACGTAGGCATGTACTATCCATTTCTCCCTTTCATTGCTTAGGGTGATGTTTATTTTTATTTTTATTTTATTTTTTACTGTTTGTTTGAGAGCGAGGGAAAGACAGAACACAAATGGGGGAGGGTCAGAGAGAGAGGGAGACCCAGAATCCGAAGCAGACTCCAGGCTCCGAGCTGTCAGCACAGAGCCAGACCTGGGCCTCGAACCCACAGACCGCAGATCGTGCCCTGAGCCAACTGAGATCACTGACTGAGCCAGGTGCCCCTGTGTATTTTTATTTCTGGTGTTCCTCTCCTTTCTTTTTTCTACTGCAGAACTCAGCTGAGTCCCCGTGTTCTTCCCCTAGCTCCCTTTCACTTTGGCCAGAAGAATTCTAGTGGTGCAAAGAGGAGGAGGAGGAGGAAGGGGAGAGGAGAGAGCTAATCCTCTCCTGGTGCTACTGTCTCTGCCCTCAGTGCCTTTACTCTCCCCTCCCAGGAGCTCAGACCACCCTGGCCCACCTCCAGTTCCTCAGACACCCCAAGGCCCCCCGCCCTCCCCGGGGAACTCTCTGCCCTGCGCTTGGGCGCCACCACACTGCCGCCACTCCCCACCTCAGGCCGACTCTTACCTGTCATGGCTTATGTGGCGCCCCTCAGTGGGTCTCCCCTGCCTGACTCGTGGCTAAAGTGGTTCCTCATGAATGCATCACACACGCACCTTTGTCCCTCCAGCAAGGCGTCTGTCCATCTCCTGCCCTGCCTTCCTCATGGCCAGGCCGTGTGTGCAGCTAGCGGCCTGTCCCTGGCGGGCCGCAGGCTTCAGGAGGCCGGAGCCACGCTGGTGGTGTTCTCCAGGGCCCCTCACCATCAGTGCCTGGTGTGGAGTCACTCAGCGACAGTTGGAATAGTGGTCACTTAGGACTCTAGCTGGAGTGGAGAAAGGCCACCTTCCTGTCACATTTGGTATAATAGTTCTTGTTTCCTTTAAGCTAGGATAAGAGCAAGAATCTATACTCCAGACTTGGCCCAGTCCCTGTGGATTAATAACCCTGTGACTGTTTCCTTGCCCGCCTGCTACATACAGGGCTTGCCCTTCCCTCGGTCATTCAACAGATGTGTTAGGAGCCGGGGAAAGCTTCGGCCTTGCCCTTGAGGTGCTCACCCTGAGCGAGTGCTGCCCCCATGCCTACCTTTGTAAGAGAAGTGCCTCGAGCAGCCCACGCATGCGGTGGAGGTGCTGCGTGGTCTGGGATGTGTGTGGCTCAGGCCGGCAGGAGGGGAGAGCGTGCCAGGTGTGCACCAGCCTGGCCGGGGAAAGGGTGCCCTTGGTTTTTCTACACGTACTTACTGATTGACTGTTGTGTGCGAGGCACTGTTGTTCTGAGCACCGGGAGCATAGGACGAAGAAGACCCCGGGTCTGTCCTCACAGATCTTACACCGTAGCAGGAAAGTGATGAATAAGCAAAACTATATCATACCGTAACCGGTACGTGTGAAGGAGGGGACAGGAGAAGGCTGAGTTTCAGATAGACCAGGGAAGACCTCAGCGAGAGGGTAGCGTTTGAACCGAGACCTGAAGGATGTGAGGGAGCAATCCACGTGACTATCTGGCGAGAGCATCTTCGGCAGAGGGAACAACAGGGGCAAAGGCCCTGGGGTGGGCGGATCCCTGGTGTGTATGCAGAACAGAAGGAAACCGTGTTCTTGCAGTGGAGAAGTATGGGAGTGATCAGATGAAGTCAGAGGGATGGCAGCGTGGGGTGGCAGCTCTTACAGGCCTCCTAGGCCATTGTTAGGACTTGAGATTCTGTTCGAGGACGATGGGGAGCTGTGGGAGGGTCTTGAGCAGAGGAGTAATAGGGTCTGCCTTGTATTTTAAAGGACTGTGCCTCTAGCTGCCGTGTCAAGTTTAAACTGTAGGAGAGAAAGGGCTGAAGCAGGGATACTGGTGAGGGGGTTACTGTAACCATCTGGGGTCAGACCCAGAACTCATGCCTTTAACCATTACGTCCTGCAGCCTCCCGCCTCCGTGTTTTCTGGAAGAAAAGAAAAGCTAAAGATCATGCATATTTCTCCTGTTACCAAAGAGCCGCTGTTAAGTATTGTTTTCCTTCTGTGTGTCTCCCCCACCTCACCCCACCCCACCCCNTTTTATTTACATTATGATAAAGTGGAAGATGGAGAGGCATGCCCACAAGCGTTTTATTCTGGTTCGTGTACTTCCCATCATGAGATCTCCTTTGAAAATACATGTTGGTCATAGGATCTAAAGATACTTAGCAGAAGGTTAGGAGCATTTCCAGGTAACAGATGGGATATGTTTCTCGTGCTCAATTTGTGTGATGGGGAGGAAGACGCTGGCTCTTTTCTTTGGGTAGGTACTTGACCTTTGGTCCTGCCACGTTCGTGGGGCTGTCAGAGCTCCCAGTTTGGGAAGGTCGCCCTGGGAATGCAAACGCAGAGGCCTGGAAATGGACCTAAGACAGAAGCTTTGAATGCGTACATCTTAATTACCTCAGGGTGTAGAATCTCTTTTCATTTGTCATGACGGGGACAAATGGGTAGTTGATCATAAAAGTGACAAGGTTTCGGGGCGCCTGGGTGGCTTAGTCGGTTAAGCGTCCGACTTTCGCTTAGGTCATGATCTCGCAGTTCGTGGGTTCGAGCCCCGCGTCGGGCTCTGTGCTGACTGCCAGCTCAGAGCCTGGAGCCTGTTTCAGTCTGTGACTCCCTCTCTCTCTGACCCTCCCCTGCTCACGCTGTCTCTCTCTCTCTCTCTCTCTCTCTCTTTCTCTCCTAGAAATAAATAAAACATTAAAAAAAAAAAGTGACAAGGTTTCTCTGAACATTTTATTTCGTTGTATTTCAGATCCAAATATAAATCATTTACTCAAGGCCCATGTCTTTCTTTTAGGGCGGCTCTTCTGGGAGAGTTTCCCATCAAGGTTCTTGCGAAAGCGAATTTGCATTCTTTTAAAGCCAAAACAACAAGGACTGTTGTGAGGTCATCTCAGTGCCAAACCTTTCTAGGTTTTTAAGATTTCTTTCCTCAGACATACGTTAATCTCATCTACCCAGTTACTCATCAGCAGTATTTTTTAGCGACTTGCCTTTATTGAGTCTTTCCAAACAAACGGTCAGCTAGAACCACACTTTTTTTGTTCACACTCCTGTTTTGTTTCTTTGCTTACTATTTAATTTTGTTTTCTTAGTAAGTATAACTGTCATAAATGAGTCTGGGAGTCGGCATAGCTGACCAGCCCTTGGTAAGCCTAAAACTCACGTGGGAAAGAAGAAATGAGGGTCACTTAGTGACTACGGAATAAAGGCTCTTTCACCTCTCTGAGGCTCTGCACGCTGTGGTTTGTAGGAGTCTTGGGCAAGGTGGTTAGGTTAAAGGCAGTCGAGGGAACTTCTGTACATAATGAGGAGGAAGAGGAAGGGAAGCAGCTAAGACTGGGTCAGTACTCACGTTTGTATCTACGTCAGTACATCCATTTGAGAACGTTCCAGGTGGCTTTGAATGCACATCTGGAGAAAAACCAGGGACTTTCAGTTTGGTTTCCCCACCTCCATTCAGCCATTGTACTTTTTTACTTAAGAAAATACGTGTTGAGGGGCACCTGGGTGGCTCAGCTGGTTAAGCATCCGACTTCAGCTCAGGTCATGATCTCACCATTTGTGGGTTCGAGCCCCGTGTCAAGCTCTGTGCTGACAGCTCAGAACCTGGAGCCTGCTTCATTCTGGGTCTCCCTCTCTGCCCCTCCCCAGCTCGTGCTCTGCCTCTCTCTCTCTCTCTCAAAAATAAACAGACATTTAAAAAATGTTTTTAAATACGTGTTGAGTTAAACATAGAAATCCTTCCTCCCTCTTCCAGCTGTAAGTGAACAGCAAGAGCTTTATTTGGAGTATTTGGAATTTGGGATGTTCTTGTTTGTTGCTGTCATTGTTTGATTCAGGTTTGGGGTTTTTTGTTTTTCATTTAAAAACCTGTGTTTTTGAGCCCTGTGAAATGCCTGCAAAAACCACCTGCAAAGATTCCGTCCGCAACTGACAACCACATTGTGAGTCATGAGCTGTAACTGCCACAGGTGCCAGAGCCCTCGCCACTGGTGCCTTCCACAGTCCCGTCCCTTACCCTGTGCAGGGAACCCGGGGATTCTGCCTCCCTGAAGGCCCGGCGGCGGCTCCCTTTCTGTTGGATTATTAGTGAGATACTAACCCAGTGGTCCTCTCGAACCTCCACATCCTGGCCTTGGGTCTCAATCACTGCTTCTGTGACTTGGGCCGAGTCCAAGGGCATGTACGCCTCAGCAGCCGCCAGCCAGGTCCGTCTTGGCTGGTTCTTTCCGAGCAAGCGCCCTGAAACCCCAGAGCAGCAGGAAAGAGCAGGCTGCTGTGGGGGAGGTGAACTTGAGACTTTCCCACATGTTTTTTTTTTTTTAAGCCCTCCTGCTCCCTCTCCAAGGGTTGGAGTCTGGCTCTTCCCCCAAAAGAACAGCTACATCGTTTGGGAGGCTCAGATGGAGGGCACATAAACCGTGTTGCAGCCAGAGGCTGCTTCAGCGCTCCCTCCTGCAGCCCTACATTGTGCTTTCACGGTCTTTTGCT
>NW_027530508.1:3314428-3318418 GCF_008692635.1 Crocuta crocuta
TCCATTGTGTAGATAAAGCACATCTTCTTGGTCCATTCGTCTGTTGATGGACACTTAGGTTCTCAACAATAGCCAAAACATGATTAGTCATTTAAAGGTGCTGACAGTAAAAGCTGCCATCCTGGGATCGCCCCTTAGATTGTGCCTGCCGCACCGGGAAGAGGTCTAAATATGGAAGCCTCTTGCTCGTCCTGTGGTTCTTAAAAGTCGTGCGGGCAGAGCCAGGCTTAGAGTAGTCATGAGTGCCGCCAGCCGGCGTCGCAGGTGCCAGGGGTGGAACTGAGTGCCATGGGGACACAGCACTTGGCATCCAGGCCCGTGACCTAAAGCTGCACACAGTCAGGAAAGACAAAAGTGAATTCTCGAGATGGAGAACACAGAGCCATTCCTGGGGGTTCGGGGGCCCCAAGGCACAGGTATGTGCATCGTCAGAAGGGAAGTCAGTCCCGCGCGGGGGGCGGGGGGTGCTGGTGGTGGTTTCTGCTCAGAGTGTGCTCTGGAGCTTAGAGTGTCAGCTGTCACGCCTGAACTGTAACCTCAGTTGCCTTCTCTCAGCAGAACGTGCTTTCTCTAGGAAATTGTGGCACTGGCGCGGCAGGTGGCTTCCCTGTCCAGGGGCTCCCGGTCCTGGCACACAGATGTCCAGAGTTAAAATGGGAGCAACTGCTGAGGCTTGACTGGCCGCCTGCTTTCCTTGCCCCCTCCCCGAACAGAGGAAGTCCCTCACCGTCCGCCGCCAGCTCGGGTGTAGGAGGCAAACGCCTGTAGGGTTTCAGTGAAGCACACTTTTGTCACTTTTTCCCTTTCAGAGAAACCCCCCAGTTTTGTAGAGGCATAATTGACATTCAGTAAACTGCCCTTGCTGAAGGTTTTCGTAAGTTTTAATGTGTCTCTTTGTGATCCTTCGAAACCTCCTCCTTCCCTCCCCAACAGTCACTGGTAGGCTTTTCTGTAGCAGCGCTTGTATTTTCTAAGGTTTTCGATATATGGAGTTGTACAGTGTGTACAGTACCCCCGCCTGGCTCAGCGTAATTATCTTGAGATTATTATGTTGCCCCACGTATCAGTAGTTCAGTCTTCTCCACTGCTGAATGGTTTCCTGTTGTGTGGATGTCGTTTATCTGTCCACCGGTTGGCAGATGTTTGGGCTGTTCTGGTTTTTGGCTGTTCCAAGCGAGGCTGCTATGGATATATGTATGTACGTCTTTTTGTGTGGACATAGTTGGTCATTTCTCCTGGGTGTTCAGCCAGGGTGAATGGAATGGCCGGGTCGTATGGGAGGCCCGTTTTCCACAGGGGTCCTTCCACTCGATATTCCCGTCAGCAGCGCGTGAGAATTCCAGTTCCTCCACATCCTCGCCAGGGCATGGTTGTGATCAGTCTTGTTAGGCGTACTCATTCTAATCAGCAGTCGTCTTGTCTCCTGGTGGTTTTAATTAGCCCCTTTTCAGGGAAGTATCTGTCCCAATCTTTTGCCCCTTTTTAACTGAGCTCTTTCTTTTCTTACTGTTGAGTCTTGAGAGCTCTTTACATATCCTGGGCACAAGTTCTTTATGAGATAGACGCTTTCCAAAGATTTTCTCCCAGTCTGTGGCTTGACTTTTCATTCTCTTAAAAGTATGTTTTAAAGTGCCGAAGTTTTCAGTTTTGACGAAGTTCAGCTTGTCCTTTTATGGATTGTGCTTTTTTTGGCCTCATATCTAAGAAGTCTCAGCCTAACCCACAGTCACTAAGATTATTTCCCTGTGTTTTCTTCTAGAAGTTTTATAGGTTTCATGTTTAGATTTTTTGGGTTGGCACGTGATTGTGATGTGAAGCATAGGTCCATGTTTTTACCTCTGGGTAGCCAGTTGTTCCCTCCCAGTGTCATTTTCGTCTCTGGGCGTTTAGTTTGGATCTTACTGTCCTTCCCTGCTAATTCCAACGTCTCTGTCAGCTCTGGGTTAGTTTCAGTTGATGGGTTAGTGCCTTCATTGTGGGTCGTGTTGTCCTGCGTTTTTGTGTGTGTGGTAATCTTTGGACGCTGGGCGTTGTGAATTTTACCTCTTGAGGTGCTGGGTATTTTTATTCCCATAAATAATCTTCTTGAGCTTTGTACTGGGAAGCACTTCAGTTTCTTGGAAGCAGTTTGATCCTCGTGGGTCTTGCTTTCATGATTTGTTATGTGGGTCTGGAGCAGTGCTCAGGTTGGGGCTGATTATTCCCCACTACTGAGCTGAGATCCTCCTGGTCCTACTCAGTGCGTCACAAGCCATCTGGCTAGTGGAATGGTCACTGATACCAGCTCTGTGTAAGCACTGGGCACCATCCCTTCTAAAGCTTGTGGGTAGTTCTTCTCCTGGCCTTCGTAGTTTCCTTAACTACGTGTGCTGATGAGTATTCGGCTGTAAGTTTCACTCTACACTCCTCTCCTTCCTGGTTTGTGTCCTTTGGACTCCGAGCTGCCTTGAGCTCCGTCCGGGTCCCTCTCCCTGGAAACGCCCAAGGCTGTGAGCTGGCCAGTCATAGGGCTCGGCTCGCCTTGCTGAGGTCCCATCTCTCGGGAATCGCTGTCCTCTATTGCAGTGTTCAGAGTCTTAAAGCCATGTTTTAGCTGTTATCTGGGTTGTTTCTCTGTGTCTCGCTCTCTTTTCATGAAGGAGGTTTTGTTTTGTGTTTTATTTTGTGCGTTTCATTTGGTTTTTGGTTTTTGTTTTTGTTTTGGTTATGTGGGAGGGTAAATCTGATCGCTGATACTCCACCTTTGCCAAAGCTATTTTGATGTCACGGTTTCTGTCATATTCTCATTCGGCACTGACCAGCCCAATTCCCACCCCAGAAAACAGGGTATGCACATTAATTTCTCCTATTTAACAGACACTGCTTCCTCCCCTACATCACCTCCTCACCTGGCCTGACAGCTTGCAGACATATATACGGTGGTCTTTTCCTCCCCGTTGGGGAAGCCCTCCTACTAGCCCCTCCCTGCCCCATAGCCTGTGTCAGTTGTGTGACCTCTTGCTTAGCTCTAGAGATCTTGTTTACCCCTCAGACTTAGATTATAAGATAACCCCTCCTCCGGCCTAAGGAACCCCACCATTACCAACACCACCCACCCTTCAGAAGATTTCTCTCTCCAGGAAATGGCAGTAGGTGAGATTGACAGGTAGTAACAGTGGTCTGAAGTTCTGGAGTGAGGCTCAGGTCCTCTTCCCAGGAGAAACAGCTCGTCTGAATCAGGGGAGGAGAATAAGGATCTTCAGCAAAGCTCCTGCTTACAGCCCTTTACGTAGAAATCCTTCTTGGTTTTTCTGGTTTCTTAAAATAGCAGGGAAAGGCTTTGTCCCTCAGTGTCTCAGAAAAACGAGAGATTGGGGGCTAGACAGACATGCTCCCAGACCCCCGGTCTCCGCCCTGAAGAGCGTCCACTTCTGCAGGTCAGCTCAGCAGCAGGTAGCACCTTGTGTGTCCCGCCTGGCACTGCTCAGACAGTAAGCATCTCACCTGCAGGCAGAGCAAGGTGGATGTGTGCGGCGTTTGGACGTAGCTTGGCAACGTACTTGCTCAGGCACAAGACGGAAGTGTAGGGAGTCTGTCCCTTACCCTGTGGTTCTTCACTGCAGTCAGAACATGATCTTGTCCTGGTCGAGGTCATGTTCATATTTGGCTGAAATAGGCTAGTTCTTTTGTAGGTAAACTATATATTTTTTTAATTTTTAAGAATGTTGGGGCGCCTGGGTGGCTTGGTCGGTTAAGCGTCCGACTTTCGCTCGGGTCATGATCTCGCAGTTGGTGGGTTCGAGCCCCGCGTCGGGCTCTGTACTGACTGCCAGCTCAGAGCCTGGAGCCAGTTTCAGTCTGTGACTCCCTCTCTCTCTGACCCTCCCCTGCTCAAGCTGTCTCTCTCTCTCTCCTAGAAATGAATAAAACATTAACAAATTTTAAAAAAAGAATGTTTGTTTATTTAGAGAGAGAGCAAGCACACGCGGGGGAGAGGCAGGCGGGTGGGAT
>NW_027530508.1:3318529-3346277 GCF_008692635.1 Crocuta crocuta
GATATAATCCCAAGCTGGCTGCACACTGACAGCACAGAGCCCGAAGTGGGGCTTGAACCACGAACCACAAGATCAGGACCTGAGCCAAGGTCAAGAGTCAGATGCTGAACGGACTGAGCCATCGAGGTGCCCTGGTATACTGCATCTTTTAAACTGTGAGTTGCAAGCCAGTAGTGTATCATGACATAAATTTAGGGGGTCACAATCAGCTTTTTTCTTAAAAATGAGAAGTGCCTCCCATGTAATAACTATCACGTGTAAGTCTTGTTTTGTGGATAAACATTCATGTGTCCGGGGCCCTGACTGGGCGCGCTGCTCCTGCCAGTCTGCCTGGTCAGAGAGGATTCGGAGAATCATTGCCAGCTCTCCCCTGTGATGCGGGGTTCCGTTAGCTTGGGTTCCGTGGATGCAGTAGAGCTCATCAGGGAATGCCTACAGTGAGGGTGGGGAGGGTGGACACCTATTTTCCTCCCAGCTACTCCTTAGAGGAAACTGTACCACGTCCTGCCGTTTGTCATTTCTTTTATTCGGTGGTAATTGTGCTCTGGTGGAGAGAGGAGTTCCGCGTATGCCCCAGCTTGCTAGCCAGCTTGCTGGCTCTGCCCTGACTTGGCAGGGGTGAGGCCCCGTCCTCCCCTCTACCTCACGGTCCTCAGCCCCCAGCTCTCGGCTTCCGGCGGGGTCAGCACCCGCTCCGCTTGGGACATCTGTCTGCCTTCCTGCTCCGTTAGGNCTATTTGTCAAAGTGCGGCCAGTCTGGTGACTCTGATAAAGCTCTGAGCTGCCCTCTGCTTCCCCATCCCACTTACGAGTGTTGACATAGTTTTTTAAGTTGGGAATTTGGTGTGTTTCCCTCCTCCTCTGAAAGCATCCGAACGCAACAGAATCTGGTGTTCCGCCGGGTCTCGTGAGCGCTGCTTTAGAGCCGTGGAGGGCACCTGCCCTTGGCCTCCAGTGAAGTCTGCTCTGGCTGGCCCTTCCAGTCTGGGACGGATGGCTCTCCCAGCGGTCCCTCTGGCTTCCGGAGAACCCGCCACGGACGGTGCTTTTTGAAGGAGGGGCTGCAGCTGTATTCTCCTCTGGAATCTCCACCTCTGCCAGTNTGCCATTGTGGTTTGTCCGTCTCCTGGGACCCGGGGTAGTCACATGAGCGTGGTGTGTGGACTTGTGGTCTAGCTTTACTACTGGGGCAGGCCGCTCCCCTTCCCTCTGCCTCAGTTCCTTCCTCTGTGAAATGGGGGCAGCACTGGCGGAGGATTGAGCGGGCCCATGTATGGATGGTCCCGCTCCGGGTGGGAGCACTGCCCGCAGCCCAGCCGGGGCTGTCGGGAAGTCACCGGCGGAGGTTTGCACTGGCTTTTCCATCGCCTCCTCTCCGGTTCTCTGCCCCCCGCTGGTGGCCTCCCACTGCCCACGACCGAGGAGGGCCCGTTGCTTCTGGGCTGTATGTGACTCAGCTGTTGTGTGTGCCTCCAGGGCCCAGGGGACTCAGACCCGGGGGGTGGGGGGGTTGCTGGGACCCCGTCAGGAGCGCGCACGCTTCCTGGTCCCACACCAGGTAGCCAGCCGCCTGTGCCCGGGCCTTGGCCTGCTGCTCGGAGGCGGGAAGGACGCTCCCGGGCCCGGGTGGAGGGCCCGTCCCAGCTCCGAGGAGGCCCACGGAGGGCGCCATTCAGCACCGGCGTCGGACTGGTCGCGCCGTCACGCCTTGTCGCTCACGTTACACCTGCCCTTTTCCACAGGGATGCTTGAAGATGGCAAGAAATTTGATTCCTCCCGGGACAGAAACAAGCCTTTTAAGTTTATGCTAGGCAAGCAGGAGGTGATCCGAGGCTGGGAAGAAGGGGTTGCCCAGGTATGCTCTCGTTTGTTTTGTTTCGTCTTGTTTCCTGGTGTCTGCCTCTTAAATGACGCTGTGGGTAGGACCTTCATATGGTTCAAACATCAAAAAAGGTGTGAGTGGAAAATCTCCCTTCCATCCGCCCTGTCTTGCCGGGCCCCTCACTGCAGCAAGTCCTGTTACTTACGGTTTTTGTAGTTTCTTGAAGCCCAGACTTGTTTTTCGTTGTTTTTGTTTTTGTTTTTTTTTTTTGCTATAGACACAGTGTTCTGCCCTTTTTTTCACTGAATCTGTCTTTCACACTTGATACATCTGAGCCTAAAAAGAGGAGAAGGCTCTCCTGCCCCGTTCCCTTAGGTGGGTGGACCTTCCTTGGCTTGATCAGTACCCTCTCAATGGTCAGGCACTTCGCTGTCACACACAGTGCCGCGGTGACCAGTCTTGCTGTCACACACAGTGCCGCGGTGACCAGTCTCGCGTGGACTTGATTTTACATTGGCCTAAGTGTTGCCACAGGCAGACCCTCAGGAGTGGGGGTGAGGGGTTCACCAGCCGTGTGCACTGACACCCTGCCAAGCCGGTGAGGGGCCTGTGTCCTCCCGGCCCCTCCAGCGCAGTGTGTCTGTCGTTCAACTTCTGGATTCAGGACAACACACCGAGTGAGGAAGGTTATCTTGGTGTGGCCTTCGTGTGCAGTCGTCTTCTTATTGGCCCTGTCGCGTCAGACCCCTTCTGAGAGGTCGCCCTCCCTGGGGGGAGGGGCAGGTCATTCTGTTTGTCTGGAGTCCATTTCCTCAGCCCTTCCTCCCCGTTTGTGTAAACAGCTTTTGTTCTGCCGGCATGACAGAACTCCCAGGGGGCCCAGGGGCCCCAGGGTTGCCAGGTTCCAGCCGGGGTCCAGCCTTCCGTCGAGCCCGTTAGCGGGTGCTAACCAGGTCCCGGCGTCCTGAGACCCGGGGGGGGCTGTGTAAACCGCCCCGCGTGGCGGCTCATCGTGTCCGTCCCTCTCGCCAGAGAGAAGTGAGATGCAACCAAAGTGGAAAGAAAGATTTCCGTCTTTCTCTTTTCCAGAGTACGCGCTGCCCTACTTCCTCTGGAAAATCTCCCTGATTTATCTCCAGATGAACTGCTTACCTTGCAGAAACCTGAAGCCATCCCTCTCCCTAGCGCCCAGATTCCTGTTCCTGCAGGGCGGAGGGTTGGCAGCGCCAACCTTCCAGAGGCCTCCTTCCCTCTGGAAATCTCTGTCCCCGCTGCCCCCATCTGGCTGGCTCTCGGTCCGTAGCCCATCCCCCAGCGACCGTGCCAACCATTGTCCACACCACGGCCATCTCCTGTGGCTGTTCCGGCGCTGGGACAATAGCTGTGTTGTGTTCCAAGAGCCGTCGCTGCCACTGAGATAGTGTTATCAGCCTGTCTTACATCCCGGGCTTGCCGCGGCCTCGGCGGGCGTTGGGGAGATGCCCAGTCCCCCTGGGCCCACAGCTCTGCTGCCGGGGAGAAGTCTGAGTGGTCTGGGACCTGCTTAGAGCATCTCTGAAACTGCCCCGGATGTTTGTTTGAGTGAGTGGAAAAGCGCAGGAAGAAGGAGGGTTATCTTGTGCCCCTCTTCCCTTTCTCCCGACACTGTCGTTCTGCTCACGTGTTTACAGGTGCACAGTCCTGCCACAGGCAGTGTTGAGGCAGCTTGCTTTTTCCCCTCGAACCGTATCTGGGCCATCTTTCCATGTTAGTGCATTTAAGGCCACTGTGTTCTTTCCAGCGGCTGACCCATGTTGCCGACGTGCCTATGAAACCACTCCCCTGGTAATGAGCATTCGGGGTTGGTAGCGGAAGATTCTGGAAGTGGAATTGCTGTGTAAAAGGACATGATCTTTCGTTAAAAAAATTTTTTTTTATTTGAGAGAAAGAGAGCACAAGCTGGGGAGAGGGGCAGAGGGAGAGAGAGAGAGAGAGAGAGAGAGAGAGAGAGAGAGAGAGAATCTCAAGCAGGGTCCATCCCACAGCGCTGGGATCATGGCCTGAGCCGAAAGCAAGAGTCAGATGCTCAACTGACTGAGCCATCCACGCACCCCCAGACGCGATCGTTTCAAAGTCCATTAGATTAAGCCACAGTGCATCTCACTGCTCTCACCACCCTGATTCGGCACGTCCTGGATTCCGAAAGTAGATGAGAGCTCGGCTTCTGAGCCGTGCTAGAGCCTGAGTGCGGCCTGCAGCTGTATCCTCAGCCGCTGTGCCCCGGGCCGGGTCAGAGAGCCGGGCGCGTGCGCTGGAAGGCTTATTCGCAGGGAGTGCTCTGTGGGCAGAGCAGAGCGCCTGCTCCTGGCTCAGGAAGTATATATTGAAACCTACTTAATGTTAAGTTTTGATTTGGAAATGAAGAAGTACAGATGTATCTTTAAAGGTGAAAAATTTCCCCCCACACTGGCCACCGTACTCTGTTTTCCCCTGAAAAGCCGCTGGTATTTGTGACCTCCCAAAGGTGTTTTCTGTTTCTGTAGGCAAGGTACAAATCTATAAATAGTTCCCTCTTTTTACACACATGGGAACGTACTATACACGCTACTTTGTGAAATCTTGTCTTTTAAACGTTTTTCTGTATGTCTGACTCTAAGTGTAGATACAGAAAGGACAAAGCAGACTAGATGTTACTTTCTGTGTGTGTGTGTTTTCTTCCAAAGCAGAGTCCTCGTCACACTGTGCCAACCCCTGAGCACCCCGATAAGCAGCCCTGCTTCTAACAGAGACGGCTGGAGAGTGCGTCCAGTTGAGTCTTTCTCTTCTCTTCGCAGATGAGTGTGGGCCAGAGAGCCAAACTGACCATCTCCCCAGACTACGCCTACGGCGCCACTGGCCACCCAGGCATCATCCCACCGAATGCCACTCTCGTCTTTGACGTGGAGCTTCTGAAACTGGAATGACAGGAACGGCCTGCTCCCCGAGCTCCCCGTTCTTGGGTAAGGGACTGAATTACTACCTCTGCAGCTCCCCCGTTTACCCGGTGTTTGGCGGGGGGCAGAACCAAACATGCCATGGGTTTTTTTTCTCCCCTACGTTCTTGCTCTGTTGGGTAGTGTTTCGGTTTTAGTTATCAGTGTGCGCTTTGAATGCACAAGTTGCCCGTCCTGTGGGAAGTGGTGGCATAGGCCCTCGAACAGACTCACTGGGCTGGGGCAGCTGGTCATAGCAGTGGAAGTGAAGCGTGTTTTTATATATAACTTACAGACTGAAACTGAGTTGGGAAGCGGAAATACGGCCAGATTTATAATGCTGGCATTTTGGTTCTTCAGAAGTAAGACGGTTGAGGACTGCTCACCCCATCCCAGTGTGTGCAGCCACTGCCTGTGGGGGGGTGTGACAGAAGCACTGTCATCCAGGCCAGCTGCCCGGGGGCAAGTCCAGGACCCTGGCGCAGACACAGGCAGGCTGGGAAGGGGAGGCTGGCCGTGCTTTGGAAGTGTAGAGGGTACTCCCACACAGCCCCAGGAAGGGACCTTAGGGGCTGATCAGCCTTCCTGTGTAACAGGAGAGGAAACTGAGGCCCAGAGAGAAAGACCTTCCTCGAGGTCACTTCCAGACAGTGGCAAACTAGCACCAGAACCCCTTCCTGGACTGGTTTTTCATGTGGGTGTCAGGATCGTAAAACCCAGGAATGGTGTCATCTTTCCAGTCGGCCCCAGACCTCTCCTTTGGCCCCCCTCCTGGCCCTTGGACCAGAGGACCACAACTGGGGCCTGAGGGAGAGTGCTTTTGATCCAGAGCTGTCACAGGTGGCTGCCAGCCTGTCTGTTATGGTCTAACCTTGGCCTGCTGTGGACTTCTTTAAGGACAAGCGCTTTGGAAATTCTTTTTTTTTTTTTTTTTAAGATTTTTTTTTTTTTACTGTTTTATTTATTTCTGAGACAGTGAGAGACAGCGTGAGCAGGGGAGGGTCAGAGAGAGAGGGAGACATAGAATCTGAAGCAGGCTCCAGGCTCTGAGCTGGCTGTCAGCACAGAGCTCAACGCGGGGCTCAAACCCACAAACTGTGAGATCATGACCTGAGCCGAAGTCGGACGCTTAACCGACGGAGCCACCCAGGTGCCCCGCGCTTTTGAAATTCTTAAGCTCTTTTTCTCTCGCTGTGGTTTTAGCCCTACATACGTGGGTCATACAGGCCTGGGCAGGTTTGCTGACCTTGGCTTCTATACTTGTCATTCTTACCAGGAGGGAGCTCCTTATAGAAGCCTCTGTCTGCCCAAAGGTCTATACCTAATCTAAACCCTCTCATCTGTTCTCTGAGAGCTGAGCCCTTTGGACCTAAAAGTATTTGAGGAGAGCCTTGGAATTATCCTGATTTGGGTACCGGCGTTCTGTAAATCTGGTAGGGTGGAGGGAGGGGGAGGAAGGGAAAGAGGGCTGCAAGTCACCCTGGCCTCAACCTCCCCACACGCTGCCAACGAACATCTCAGAGCTTCTTGCAAAGCTCTTGCTGGAAAGCCCGAGGGCAGGTGTGAAAGTTGGAGGTCTGAGGAGATGAGTAAAGACTGCAGACATTGTCTAAGTCCCTTCAGCGCAAAGGATATGCCAGCCGAGGGTTGTACACGTGGAAGTCACCCGGGAAGCCTCTTTGACAACCCTCCTGATGCCCGGGCCACACCTCCGACCGCTTAACCACAGTTACTGGGAGTGGGATACAAGCAGTTGCAAGTTGTTAAAGCCCCCGGGTGATTCCTGTCGGCATCCAGGCCCTGGAGACCCAGTGACCATGGGGAACTGTACGGTCACTGCTCTCCTCCGCAAGGTAAACATAACCTTGGGTTAAAAAAAAAACAAAAAACCACTGCCAATTTAGGCAGGGAGGCGACAGCTCACCTGGGAATCCGGCCCAAGCCCAGCCGGAGCGGAAGTGGCGCGTTCCAAGGGAAAACGTGCAGCTCTCGGGGAGGAGACTGGATGTGGCAGACAGTCTCGTGCCTGTCCCCGCCGCGCCCGTGGGGCTCAGTGTTGCTGGAACTGACAGATTTTCTGTCCCCAACAGATGTGCCGTGGAGGGAAGTGGCGCCTCCAGACGCGCACAGGCGAATCCGTATGGAGCTTTTCCTGGTGTTCCACTCCACACTCTTTGTGTAAACATCGACCCCGACTGAATGTGTTGTCACCCGGCTTTCGCTCTTTCCCTCTCTCCTTGTATGCGTGTTGACCTAAACGATATGCCATAAACCTCAAGTTACTCATTTTATTTTGTTTTCGTTTTGGGGTGAAGGTTCGGTTTCAGTCTTTTGGATCTAGGTTTCCACTTAAGTATTAGTCAAGTATTAACAGCACAAGTAATGGGTTAATTTTAGAATAGGAATGGGGGGGGCGGGAGGAGGGTTGCAAGAATCTTTATTTTATTTTATTTTTTTTTGGATGAAATTTTTATCTATTATATATGAAACATTCTTGCTGCTACGCTGCAAAGCCATAGCAGATTTGAGGCGCTGTCTAGGGCCGAATTCTCTCCAAGTTGAGAGATGTCCTTGGGTTGAATTAAAAGCCCTGCCCAAAACCGAAATGGGGAGGGGGAGAGCCTTCGCCTCCACTGCCCTGCCCCACCCTCCCCTTACACTCTCTGCCTTTTGGAAGCAGATGGTTCTCACCGCGATGCTGGACACTACAGGTATCTGTCCCCAGGCCAGCAGGGACCTCCGAAACCTTCTTCGTGGCCTGGCTTTTTTGTTGTTTTTATGGGTTTTTTGGTTTTTTTTTTTGTTTTGTTTTTTTCCTCTCCCATCCTGTGGTTTTTCTAACGGATATTCAGGACTTTTGTAATCTCCTAGCTCTCCAGGCACCACTTCCTAAATTTCGAGAACTTTAATTGAAAGTTTAAATTGAAGGTGCTGTTTGTAAGACACTTAACACCCGGTGAAAGCCCAGCCGCCAGGACAAACCCTTGAGTGTTGTCTTGAGGAACAGGATGCTGGTCATCACAGCTGCAGCATCTCCTGGTGTTTGATGTCCGGCTCCCCCCTTCCCCACCCCCCTGCTGATCTCAGAGTTCCCTGGCTTCTCCTCCCCTCTCACCCCTTTGCTGTCCTGTGTAGTGATTTGGTGAGAGAAATCATTGCTGCCTACCCCCCACCCCCACCTCCCTGCACTATGTATGAGTTTCAAGTTTTATTATTGCAATAAAAGTGCTTTATGCTGGCTTTTCTCAGCTCCGTGTGACGGTGGTTACTTTCAGGTGCCGCTTCGGCCCATTTGGGTACTGCGGGTGCAGGTGGGGGCTGTGACTGTGGGGATGCCGTGTCGGAGGTGGTGTTTTGGCCGAAGAACCGCCGCAGAGGCATCCTTCCCTGTGGGCACCTCTGGGGAAAGGGGGTTGGTAGGTGTGTGTCTTCATTGGTGGGAGGGAACGATCAGGGAGTGCATGCNCAACCAGTTGAGGATGTGCTGCTGCGCACTGATGGAGGGTTACAAAGGGAGGATTCGGGTTTTGAACTGCTATTCCTTGGGGACCCTGGTGTAGAGGTTCTTTGTCATGTGGGCAGGCTGGCTGGTGGCTTCCCTGGCCCCTCACCTGTGTAATTCTCCCCTCCTCCCTTGCGATGGAGACCATCAGTAATGCTCCCACACCTTTATGAACAACTCCCCAAGTTGCCCTGGTTGAAAGATTTTAAGCAGAGAGCTTGTTCAAGGAGTTGCCTCGACGATTTTCCGAACCTATCTCTGTCTATTTAAGTCACTGGAGCAGTATTTCAGGGCCATAGCTTGTTTTTTCCAAAATCCCCTTATAAAAATTCTCAAACAACAATGAAAGAGGTTTATAGTGGACATTTATATCCCCCCACCTACATTGTACCACGAACATGTTACTAAACGGATGCTATCACACGCCTCTCCAGCCCTCTATCAATCCGTTCCCTCCGATCACCTTTCCGAGTAAATGGCAGACGTCCCTACATTCCCCCCTAAATACATACTAGAATTTAGCATTTGTGTACACTTTTGTCCCTTAAAACAATGTCAAGCTATAGAATATGACCGTCATCTCAGAAAGTCCTCTGTGCCCTTTCTCAGTCCCCACGCTACCTCAAGAGGCAACTGTCATTGTATGTTCCTATTACAGTACCGCCTGTTGGGAAGTAAATTTGAACGCGATCTTGCGCTGTGTGCTTTTGCACTTGGCATTCAGTGTGGTACACTCACTTGGAGACCACAGAGAATTAGGCAGGGCCTGTCACTATCTTACAGGCTGAATGGGACTTTGCGGATGGGATTATGCTCGGGACCCTGAGGTGGGAGGTTATCATGGACTGCGTAGGCGGGTCAGTAGAATAGAGTCTTGAGGAATCAGAGGGAAGACATCTTAAGATGCCTGGCCCTGCTGGCTTTGAGGATGGAAGAGGGCCTAGAAGCCCAGGACTGTGGTGCGCTCTAGAAGCTGGGAAACACAAGGAAGCATTCCTCCCCTGGGGCCTCTGGACGGAACCAGCCTGGCTGATAGCACTTTGGTTTTAGCCCGATGAGACCCGTTTTGGGCTTAGGACCTCCAGAACTATTAAGATGGTAACTGTGTGGGGCTCCTGGTTGGCTCAGTTGGTTAAGTGTCCGACTTCAGCTCAGGTCACGGTCTCACGGTTTGTGGGTTCAAGCTCCAAATCGGGCTCTGTGCCAACAGCTCAGAGCCTGGAGCCTGCTTCAGGTTCTGTGTCTCCCTCTCTCTCTGACCCTCCCCTGCTCATGCTCTCTCTCTCTCTCAGAAATACATTTTTTTTTAAAAAAAAAGATGATAAATGTGTGTCATTTTAAGCCACTAACTGTGGTAATGTTACAGCAGCAATACAAAACTCATATGGGCCCTTTGTTTCTTAGTTTATTTTTAATTTTTAAAAGATTTTTATTTTTAATTTTTTTTAATGTTTACCTATTTTTTGAAAGACAGTGTGAGCAGGGGAAGGGCAGAGAGACAGGAAGACACAGAATCCGAAATGGGCTCTAGGCTTTGAGCTGTCAGCACAGAGCCTAATGCGGAGCTCGAACTCACAGATCATGAGAACACGACTTGAGCCAAAGTCAGATGCTTAACCGACTGAGCTGCCCACGCACCCCTTAAAGATTTTTTTTTTTTTAAAAGATTTTTATTTTTAAGCAATCTTTACATCCATCATGGGGCTTGAACTTACAACCCCAAGGTCAAGAGTCGCATGCTCTACCAACTGAGCCAGCCAGGCGCCCTTCTCTTAGTTTTAATGTATAACAGAACAGAATAAGATAACATCAGGATTCAAAAAACAATCTCTAGGGTCCTACCACACTAACAGATCAGACTTTAATTTTTTTTTCTCCTTCCCTTTTAATTCTTGCCCTGGGCACTTAGAATTTTTAGGTCTAATCACAGCCTAGTACAAATTTTACATTCTGGGTTTTTTTCCCCTCCATGTAATGTTTTATCAAGAGGAATTGTTCGTGTGCCATACAGTCTTCATAGCTATTTTGAAGAGAGCTGTAAGTAAGATGAAATGAATGTACTAAATTTAACTACCTTGTTAGAAGATCATTTTTTTTTTTTTAGAAAGTCAAATCATGACTCAGATACAGAATAAACATGTTAAAAGATTTTTTTTAACTTGTTCATTAATAAGAGAACTAATAAGATGTTTTAATTGGTTCCAAGGAGAATCCAAAGAGGAAATAAAAATATAATAAGCCCAGTAGGAATGCTGAAATGAATTTGCTTAGCAGACACAAAATGGGCAAAATCGGCCAATATCCACACAGTAATAATTGGTTACATTTAGAACTTATGAGGGTACAATTTGCATCTGTGTGGACAAGAATCATCTGCATTATGTTTCCCTCAATTTACATCATTATAAAGTAGCTTATAAAGAGTGTGTGGCGCCAGTCAGAGTGGCTAAAATGAACAAAATCAGGAGACTCTAGATGCTGGCCAAGATATGTAGAAACGGGCACCCTCCTACACTGTTGGTGGGAATGTAAACTGGTGCAGCCCCTCTGGAAAACAGTNAGAAAAAATAAATATATAAAAATAAATGGGGCGCCTGGGTGGCTCAGTCGGCTAAGAGTCTGACTTCAGCTCAGGTCATGATCTCACGGTTGGTGGGTTCAAGCCCCGCGGTGGGCTCGGTGCTGACAGCTAGCTCAGAGCCTGGAGCCTGTTTCAGATTCTGTATCTCTCTCTGACCCTTCCCTGCTCGCGCGCTCTCTGACTCTCAAACATCAATAAAAAACAGTAAAAAAATTTTTAAATAAGTGGGGGGGCTACATAAGACACCCCATTAAGTGTGGATAGGTTGGGGGGCCCTGTCACCTTGCTTTTGGAGACTTGGGGCATTTCCCATCCTTGGCTTTTATTAAAACAAAAAAAGCCAATACATCTTGGAATGTGTTCATTTTATTCTTTCCTAAATACCTTGATTCTATAGGATAACATATTAGAAGGGAGATTTTGACTTTCAGTTCCTCTTGCCAAGTTATATAAGCCACACGGGAAACAAAACCTCACCCGTGTCCCACGGCAGAGAAGACCACTCCCAGCAGCTCCTAAAGAAAACCCCTCGAACCTTCTTTTCCAGATGCCCTCCCAGCCACCCACTTTTCCCTCATGTTCACTGGCGAGAATGAGATCTGGAGAATTGGCTGATTTGGACCAACTGAGGACTCTCCCCCCTTTGCTGGGGAGGGACTCAGGCTCCTCCGCAGCCCAGAGCCCCTGAGCCCCATAACTCTGGGCCAGGCCTCTGTGAGTAAGGAAGCAGGGGGTACCCTTTGAGCCCACCTAGAACTTGGCTACGTTGCTACTGGCAACAATTTTTCATTGTTTTCCTCCTTGTTTTATTTTTGAGAAGCGTGGTGGTTCTGTTCACAGTGCTGGGATCCAGAAAGACTTCTAGTTCTGCTTCTGCCCAAACCGGAGGCTTAGACACCAGATCCCCCTGTTTTGGAGGTTTTCCATTCATTGAATGCACTTGGGTGGTGAAGACCACGGGTGGTGGGTCAAAACGGGCAGATGACTTTTAAGATAACCTTCAACGCTAAAATTGTAATGATTTTAAACTTGATGATCACGCGAGGAACTTTCTGCAGGGAAAGCAGCCACCCCCCACCCTCCCAAGAACCATGATGACACTTTGACTACTGTCATCCTGTCGACCCCCCACTTGTTCCAGGAAGTTGCTGCCACAGAACACCCTCCGCCCTTTCCTCTTTTGAAATGTCCCCAAACTGCTCCCTCGCCCCCTTGCAGCCACCGGGGATGTGGCCAAATGCTCCGGAAGACCCGTGAGGCTCCCTTCACCCCACTGATCCTACCCTTGTAGATCCATTTTCAAGGACACAGTAGTTACTTCTTAGTCAATGAAACGTGCTCCCTGACACTTTAGAACCCCCACTGAAACGAGCAATGGCAGAAGGATTCTCTTGCCATGACTTTATGGATAAACAAGTTTTGTTAACATTATCCTGGACCCGGATTTACCTTTGACACATGCGGGATGTGTGTCTGTAAGAATAATTCCCTTACCGCATGCCTGCTTCTTGGATATATGTGGGTTCGCTTTGATTACCATGTTGGACTCCAGTGGCTTCTTGGGAATCCTCGAGAAGCCGTAGTTTAGGGGCTATCACTCAACCCTCTCATTAAAGTCGGGAAACTAACGAGGGACAGCTGACACCAAAATGGATTAAAATAAACTTGCCAAGGGCAGCACTCCCCTGGCTTCTGCCCAGAGCATGTCTGATGAGTTGTATGCATGCACAGGGCGGACCGATGACAGACCCATCAGAGGCTGAGCTTGCGGAGCAAAACAGCTGGCCGCCATTAGGAAGGTAGAAATATTTGCCAGTGGGTTTGTAGAGCTGGGCCTGGGTGCTAATTGCCACTGTAGTTTTGCCTATTTTCAAATGAATTCATCCATTTCTCAAGGCAGCACATGCCCAAGATTTAGGGAAATAAATTCAGCGAAGCACAGAATATATTTATGGTATGCTAGCCCTGTGATTAATGTTCTTCTAGGTGCCAGGAGTCAAGGAGTAAACACAGGCTGGGACAGAGAAAGGCACTGCCGCCAAGCACCTTCAATTCTAGTGGAGAACCCAAAATGTGAAGAAATGAGTAGTGTCAGCTGTCCAAAGTGTGAAGTAGCCCAGTGAGGCTTGGAGGGGTGAGGTAGGGGTGCTGGGAAGATAGGAAGGGCCAATATGGGGAGAGCAGAAGTGTAAGGGCCAGGGTTGGGCAGGAGCCAGGTCAGGCAGGGCATTAAATGTGACAGGTATCGTGAGCCATCATGCTCATTGGTGGATTTCAGCTGGGGTGTGGTGCCTGTTTGTTTTTAAAAGATGTTTCTGGAAAGTGGAAAATAGACTGAAGGCTGTCATGGTAGGTAGTCTCCAAAGATGGCGCCGTGATTCCTCCATTCCCCTGGAGTCTGGGCTGCCCTCGTAACTGCTTTGACCTATAGAAGACAGTAGAAAAGATGTTCTGGGACTTCCACGCCCAGGCCTTAAGAGAACCGCCAGCTTCCGCTCCCTTCCTCTTGGAACGCTAGCTCTTGGGCTCGCCCAGTCTACACAGAGAGGCCACACGGTAGAGAATTGAGACCCATGGCCCGGAGTCTAGCTGAGAGCCCTGCCGACAGCCAGCACCAGCCACCAGCCAAGTTGTGTGAGCCACTTGGACATTCAACCCGCCGATGCNTCACATAACTAGAAGAACCACCTCCCTCAGCTCAGGAAAACCAAAGAATTGTGAGATTTAATAACTTGGTCTTGATGTAGTTTATTTCCTAGCAGTGGATAACTGAAATGGGGACAAGCGTGGAAAGTGTCGTTTAGGCCAGTGACAATGGAGGCCTTGACCAGACTGGTAGACGCGAGAACAGTAGGTAGTTAGATTCAGGGCACACTTTATCAGTGTAACTTTCAAGCTGGACTGTGAGGGAAAAGTCAGTAGAAAAGCAGCAGCTCCTTGCCTGGCTCTCCTAACTCCAGACCACCCCCGAGACAACTATTTAAAACTCCTAGCTCTCTCTGACAAAGACTGTCATATTGCACCAATTGCTTATGTTGGTTGGGGGAGTGGCGGGATATAGGGTTGTTTTTATTTTTATTTTCACTTTTGTTTAAAGAAAGAAAATAAGATCAAGTCTTTGAAAGAACCTTCTTAATTTAAAAAAAAGCTCAGACATAAATACAAAGGAAATTTAAGAAATTTTTAATGTTTATTTTTGAGAGACCGAGACAGAGCTGGAGTGGAGGAAGGGCAGAGAGAGAGGGAGACACAGAATCCGAAGCATGTTCCAAGGCTCTGAGCTGTCAGCACAGAGCCCAGCTCCGGGCTCAGACTCATGAACCACAAGATCATGACCTGAGCCAGTTGGAGGCTTAACCAACTAAGCCATCCAGGTGCCCCAAAGGAAGTTATTAATAGTTATGAACAACTGGAAATGCAGCAAAAAAAAAAAAAAAATTCTTTATCCTGAGATCCACCATGAGCAAAAGATAAGCCACAATGAAGAGAAAATATTTGAAAAATATTTTTAAAAATCTCATACCCTAAATATATAATAATATGCAAACAAGTATAATACAACATACAAAGTAAATACATAAATAATATAAAAACAACTCTAAAGAAAAAGACAGTAGGAAACACCTTGAAGTTGCTCTAAGAATTTCACATAACACTGTTGTATCTTTTTTTTTTTNGAGGGGCAGAGAGAGAAGACACACACACAGAATCCAAAGCGGGCTCCAGGCTTTGAGCTGTCATCTCAGAGCCCGACATGGGGTTCGAACTCATGAACCATGAGATCATGACCTGAGCCGAAGTCGGACGCTTAACCAACTGAGCCACCCAGGCGCCCCTACACTACTGTGTCTTGTTGCCTCGCTTTGAGTTATTTTCTCCTGTGGCCTCATCCTCCAGTAGAGGTGCCCAACTTTAACAGCATGGTGGTCTCAGTTCCCGAGTGGCCTCTAGTCCAGAAGATGAGAGGAGACAACTTCAAGGCCACTGGGAAGCCTTGGCTGTGGAACTCACACACTATCACTTCTGCCATGGTCTGTTGGTTAGAGCAAGTCACATGGCCAGCCCAGACTCAAGAGGGTGAAGAAATAGACTCCTCTCACGAGGAACAGCAAAGTCCCATCACAAAGGGGAATGGCGAGAAGGATGTGTAGTTCACAGAGGATCATTCCTGCAATACTCTACCTAACACAGGATGTTCAAAACTATGGCTGATTGTTTGGTTGAGAATATTATTGTAGATGGCTAATTATTTTCCCTAACAACAAAGGCTTTGCTGTATTCTAGTCTCCAGTGTTGTTGAGAAGGGTGATGCCATTTTGATTTGTTTCTTTATATGTGATTGCTTATATTTCTCTAAAATCTTCCAGGACCTTCTGTGTATCTATGGCATGATGAAATTTCATAAGATGGCCTTGTGTGCGTCTTCTTTTTTTCTTTTCTTTATCTTCTCCTGTTTTACATTTGTCATGCTGGGCATTTAGAAGATCACTTTAATCTGGAAGTGTGTCCTTTAGTTTGGAAGTTTTTCTTGCATTCTTTCTTTGAGAGCTAAATTTTCCACAAATATATTTTCTCCCAAACCATATTAAAAGGGTGGCATTATTTTACAGTTTTGCAAGTCTCTTTTAATGCCTGGCTTAATAGAAGACAGCTGAGTTCTCACATCTACTTCTGTATCCCATCTGCTACAATATGTTGTTTTGGTTGCAGTATATGAAGAAATTCTGACGAGGCACATTTTCAAAGGAGCTTATGTCTGAACAGATAGATAGTACAGAAACCTGGCAATCACCTACTTACCTTAGGACTTTGCTAAGTGGGGAATATTCAGTCATGTTTTTAAAAAGAACCTATCCAACCCTGCACTGATAGAAAACAGAATTTGGCTCTGGTATCCTCTATCAGAACCACTTAGGCCTCATTTGTGAGTCAGAATGCAGAATCTTGTGACGATAGCAGTCAGAGTAATCACGTACCTACTTTGTAAATGTAACTAGCCAGGAGAGAATCTGTAAGGTCAGGTCACTCCCTGGTTAGTGTGTCACTTGCCATCGCAAAGCAAACCAGTGAACCAGCTGCCTGGAGTACCGAGTGTCGTCTCCTGGGGATATGAGTGCATGGATCGGACAGAAGACCGAGAACCTGAGGGTGTAGGTAAGAGCATTTGGTGAGGTATCCAATGCCTCACAAGCCAGCAGGAATTCAGCCTGGAGGGATGGGCCAATTAGTTAGGCATCCCTGTGATCTGGTAGTCATTCTTGCATAAAATGAAGGGCCTGTTCATTCCCCTATTATGAATTCAGAGGACACAGACAGCAGTATAAGACCAAAGTTAGAACGCCCTAAAACCCTGCCACACGAATCACTGTTTTCATGTACTTTGGTACATGTGATTAGTAAGTATATGACAGATCAACGCAGGTAGATCCAGAAGAAACCATCCTTTTGTTCTGAAATTGTATCCCACCCAGGCCTTGAAGCAAGTGCTAAGTGATGCATCAAGCTTTTCCTCACTTGGATCAAGAGAAGGAGCTCGGGGAGCAGAAAACACAGCAGAAGCTGTGGCAGAGCTACTGTGGTCCATTGGCTCTTGGGGTTTGCCAGATAAGGGCAGAGGATGGGGACAGCTCAAACAAAAGCGTACAAAAATATAGTGGACTTCTATCTGGCAACGAAAAGGAATGAACTACTGATACACTTGGTGATACGGATGAATCTCAGACACGCTGACCTAGAGAAGACAATCTCTGCCCCTCCCCTGCTCACTCGTGTGCACTCTCTCTCTCTCTCTCTCTTTCAAAGATAAATAAACATTAAAAAAAATTTAGGGGCACCTGGATGGCTCAGTTGGTCAATTGTCCGACTCTTGGTTTCGGCTCAGGTCATGATCTCACAGTTTCGTGGGTTCAAGTTCTGCATCCAGATCTGCACGGGATTCTCTGCTTGGGAATCTCTCTCCCTCTCTCTCTGCCCCTTCCCCACTTGCACTGTCTGTCTCTCTCAAATAAATAAATAAACCTAAAAAAATTTTTTTTAATGGGGGTGCCTGGGTGGCTCAGTCAGTTAAGCATCCAGCTTCGGCTCAGGTCATATAGTCTTGTGGTTCACAAGTTCAAGCCTCGCATAGGGCTCTGTGCTGACAGCTCAGCGCCTGGAGCCTGCTTCAAATTCTGTCTCCCTCTCTATCTGCCCTTCCCCCATTCACACTCTGTCTCTCTGTCTTTCTCAAAAATAAACATTTAAAAAAATTGTTTTAATATATTTTTTTAGTGTTTTATTTATTTCTCAGAGAGAGACAGCATGAGCAGGGGAGGGTCAGAGAGAGAGGGAGACACAGAATCTGAAACAGGCTCCAGGCTCTGAGCTGTCAGCACAGAGCCCGACGCGGGGCTCGAACCCACGAACCGCGAGATCATGACCTGAGCTGAAGTCGGACGCTTAACTGACTGAGCCACCCAGGCGCCCCTAAAAAAATTTTTTTTAAAGGAAGACTTTTATCAAAGAATACAGTCTGTGTGATTTTATCTGAAGCTCTAGAAAAGATAAGTGTAATCCATAGTGATATAGATCCGTACTTGTCTGAGGCCTGGAATGGGGGGATTGATCGGGAAGAGGCACAAGGGAACCTTTTGGGGAGATGGGAATGTTCTATATTTTGACTGTGGTTACATGGGTATATATCTTTGTTGAAGTTCATGGAAATGTACACTTTCAATGGATACATTTTATCACGTGTAAATTATACCTCAAAAAGTTGATTTAAAAATATATATATGCAGGGCTTCCATATCCAGACAAGATGAGTATGTGGATTCCACCCTATTCCTTCCACTTAAAACCAAAAACTTGACAAAATATATGAAGCAACTCTCAGACTCCTTTGACAGTGGAAAAAAAGGGGAACTGGTGAGACAACTTGGGTCTCAGGAATGACTTAGCTAGGAGTCCTCACGGGCTTTACTACTTCCTGGATCCCAGCCTGGGCACCAGAGAAGGCGAAACCCAAAACCATCACCAAGCACAAGTCCCAACGAAAGCCTGCCTTCTGGAATCAAAGGGCTGGGAAGGACAGCAACGAGAGACATTCCTTTTGACAATATTTGCCCTTCTCCAAGTGAACCCCATGAAATAAGCCACAGCCCTTCCTCTCCCAGCAGGCTTTGGGGAGACTGGCGTGGGGCTTGTCCACCATCCCTGCTCTGCATTACCGTGCGGGTAGCCCTCTCGACCAGAGACGACTGTGATGTGGAGGTCCATCAGTCAGCCCCACTCTGCACACGTGTGATCAGCGAGGATCCCTGCCCTCTCCCGTCCCCAGGGAGTGTTGTGACCGAAGGTGGAGCCCTGTTGCTATCCTTGCTCAGCACTAAGCAGAGCTAACAAAGAAGCGGCACCCACCCACTTGTGGGGTCCCACGTCGGGGGAGGGTTCCAGAGAAGAGGGAGCTGCAGGAGAGATTCTTGCAATTTGTGTCTGAAGCCCAGGGCATACCCACAAGCAAAACCCACCAGAATTAACAGCAAAAGCTTTGCGAACTGAATTATGATGTGGAAGACTATACGGTTCCAGATTGGCCTCTGGATAGCACACAGCAAGACGGAACAAAATAGTGCTGATTTGAAACTGCATTGGTGTTACATTGGCATTCAAGCTCACAGACCGCAAAAGTGAGCCATGATGTTCATTCTGAACTTGAACAAGTTGAATGCATACTAAAATAGATTTATTTAAAAGGGAACCAGTGACTTGTAACATAATACCCAAAGAGTCTAGGATGAAATAAAATATTATGCATCATACCAAAAGCCAGAAAAAGGCTGAACTGGAATGAGAAAGAGCCGTCAACAGATGCTAACATCAGGGGCCTGGCTGGCTCAGTCGGTAGAGCATGTGACTCTTGATCCCAGGGTCGTGAGTTTGAGCCCCATGTTGAGCACGGAGCCTACTTAATTAAAACAAAACAAAACCAAAAAATAGAGGCTAACATCAAGATGACACAGAAGTTGGGATTATCTGACAAGGATTTTAAAGTAGCTATCCCCAAAAAAAGAAGAAAGGAAGAAAAAGAAAAAACCTCAGCAAACAACCATGAGCATTCCAGAAGCAGAAAAATATAAAATTTCTGCAAAGAAAAAGAAGATATAAAGAAAAACCAGATGAAAATTGTAAAACTAAAAAAAATACAATAATAGGAACAACAAACTTACGGATGGACACGGTGGCCCACCAGAGACGACAGAGGAAAGAAGCAGTGACCTTGAAGATAGACCACTAAAAATTCTACAGCCTGAACCAAGAAACCACAATTGAACAAGATGAACAGAACTTCAGGGGCCTGTGGGAAAATACCAAAATCCATGTACGTCGTTGGAATCCCACAAGGAGAAGAGAAGGTGTGTGGTGTAGAAAATAGACTCAAATAACAGCTGAAAGCTTCCCACTTTGGGCAAAAGACAAAAACCTACAGATTTAAGAAGCTGTGTGGACCCCAGGCCAAAAAGTCATTAACAGCCAAATAGAGTCATAGAAATAGAGGATAGAATGATAGTTTCCAGGGCTGGGGTATGAAGGAAACTGGGAGATATTTGGTCAACTGTTACAAACTTCCAGTTATAAGATGAAGAAATTCGGGGGGATCTAACCTACAGCACGGTGACTATAGTTAGCAATATACTGTATTGTGTACTTGAAAGTTGCTGAGAGAGTAGATCTTAAATGTTCTTCACTAGAAAAAAAAAAGAGTAATTAGCAAAACTATGGAGATGTTTACTAACTCTATTGTTGGTTATCATTTTACAATATATAAGGGTATCAAATCACACTGTACACCTTAAGGTTACACAGTGTTATATGTTAATTATATCTCAGCAAAGCTGGAAAAAAATGAAGTGAAAAGTGAAAAGATAAAAAAAAACTAGAACACAGTATCTAGGAACCATGGGACATTTACAAAAGGTGTAACATACACAAAACAGGAAAATTAGAAGAGAAAGCAGAAGACTGTCGTGGCTTACAGTCTTCCAAAATTAATGATAGATACCAGACCACAAATCCAGAAAGCTCAGAAAGTACCAAGCAGAGCAAATACCAAAAATCTACACCTGAGCATAGCATATTCAAATTGCAGGAAAAGAGGAGTGCGTGGCTGGTTCAGTCAGAAAAGCATGCAAATCTTGATCTCAAGGTCATGAGTTTGAGCCCCACATTGGGGGTGGAGACTAAGAAAAGTAAACGTTAAAAAAAAGAAAAGTCAAATTGCAGGAAAACAAAGAGAAAGTCTTGAAAGAAGCCAAAGGGAGGGAAAAACCACACCTTACCTATTGAAGAACAAGGATGAGAATTACATTAGACTTCTCATCCGAAACCGTGCAAGCAAGAAGAGAGTGGAATGAAATATTTAAAGTGTTGAAAGAAAAACACCAGCCTAGGAGCACTTGGGTGGCTCAGTGGGTTAATTGTCCAACTCTTGACTTTGGCTCAGGTCATGATCTCAGTTTGAGAGATGGAGCCCTGAGTCGGGCTCTGCGCTGACAGCCAGTGACCTGCTTGGGATTCTCTCTCTCCCTGCCTTTCTATTCCTCCCCCACTCATGGTTGACCCCCCCTCAAAAAATAAACAACCAAATAAACTAAAAAAAAAAAAAGTAAAAACTTCAGCTTTGTGAAAGAATGTTAGGAAATTGAAAAGATAAGCCACTTCTTCCCCAGACGGAGAGAGGACATTTGCAAAACACATATCTGATAAAGGACTGGTGTCCAAAATATACACAAAGTATTTAAAACTCAACAATAAGAAAACAGCCCAATGTGTAAGTGGGCACAAGATCTGAACAGACACCTCACCAGAGAAAATATACAGGTTGCAAGTAAGGGTATCAAAGATGCTCAGCATCATAGGTCATTAAAATGACATAGGTCATAAAATTAAAATTCAAGTGAGACATCACTTCATGCCTTTTAGAATGGCTAATATCCACAAAACTGTTAATACCAAACACTGACAAGGCTAAAAAGCAGCAGAAATTCTCCTTCATCACTGATGGGAATGCAAAATCGTACAGCCACTTTGGAAGACAGTTTGGCAGTTGCTTACAAAAAGTAAATATATTACCATGCAGTGCAGCCATTGCGCCCCTACATGGTTACCCAGTTGCACTGAAAAGTTATGTCTACGTGAAAAAGTACATGTGAATGTTTATAGCAGCTTTATTCATAATCTCCCCACACCAGAAACAACCAAATGTTCTTCAGTGGGTGAGCAGGTCAGCAAACTTTGTTACATTCAGACAATGGAGTATTATTCCCCAATAAGAAGAAATGAGCTATTGGGGCGCCTGGGTGGCTCAGTCAGTTAAGCGTCCGACTTTGGCTCAGGTCATGATCTCACAGTTTGTGGACTCGAGCCCCCGCATCGGGCTCTGTGCTGACAGCTCAGAGCTTGGAGCCTGCTTCGGATTCTGTATCTCCCTCTCTCTCTCTGACCCTCCCCTGCTCACACTGTCTCTCTCTCTCAGAAATAAAACATTTAAAAAATTAAAAAAAAAAAAAGGAAATGAGCTATCAAGTCACACAAAGACATAGGGGACCCTTCAATGCCACGTGACCTTGAGGAAACAGTTATCTAGGTCACTGGAGGGCTGGAAACAGAGGTACGGAAGCCTCAGAAACGGTACGGAAGCCTCAGAAACCAAGGGATTCAACTTCAGTAAACATTTCTTTTGAGGAACCACCTACATTGTTATGTACATTCTCCTGGAGTGAATCCTGAGTATAAAAGGCTTTGTGGCGTAACAAGGACTCAGCCTTTTTCTCTGCTCTGGGAAGGATCCTACCTACTCAGAGAAAGTAGCAGCAACTGCGAGGTCCCACCGAGACCCCTCAGGAAAGGGAGAAGTTGGGCCACCACTTGCTGCGTCTGCCCTTGCTCTGCGGCCACCTTGCGGCCACAAGATCTACCCTTAGCTGAGTCTGTGTGAAGTTAGGGTGTTCGTCTGAGCATGTGCTCTCTTCCAGGCGATCTGGTGTCGGAGAGCCATCAGGTTAAAAGTGGGAAGGGAGCAGAGGTCCCAGGTGGAGAATGACACTGCTTTCTGACGAAGCTCCACAATAGCGCAGCCCACCAGAAAGGAGATGGTTGAGTGACAGGCTTGAAAGGTGTCACCTGGGGCCCCAGCTGGGGCTGTGGGGCCTCTGCAGCAGCTGGACGTTAGGAAGGCATTTCTTACAGGCTGGAAACGGGGTGGCCACGGTGGCAAATACGAGGTAAATCCAGTAGCAGGGGTCGCTGGGAGTTGGGGGCATCCAGAGTGCTGGAGCTCAGCCCCTTCACGCCAGGAGTCCCTACAGGATAGCTATGTAGCCAGGGCAGAAGGAGTAGCAGCAGGCAAGGCAGGTTTGACCCCTAAACAGGTACCCGGGATTGGGGCCAGCCATGCGTTTGTCTCGAGCTTCTGCCCCTGGGCCTGACATCTAGTATCATCTGAGCTGAGAAAGACTGGGGAAGGATGGCCCATCCCCTCTGAAGCCCAGAGAGGATGTGACTTCCCTAAGATCCACAGCATGTTATAACTGAGTTAGGCGAAGCATATGCCTCAGAAGGCATGGTTCCCTGTTCCAGGCTGCCTCCCTCCCTCTCTCAACCCTTCCTGGGGACACCCACTGGTTAAATCACATCAGGTTCATCCGCACGGCACTTCCTGTGAGTTGAGCCCAGTGGAGCACTGAGGGTGAGCAGCAGGAGGTCCGCCTGGTGCGGGCAATGCAGGGGCCAGTGTCTGCACAGTTTAGAAGCAATCATGAAACCCTGAAGAGTCGGTCTGCTTTTTGTTACCACTCTGCACTGGCAATCTCACCGAAGATGGCAATGAAATCACTCCTCCCAGTAAAACACAGTCATTAGTCCACTTTCTAAATAATCACTGTGGTTACTGGTAAGCGTAGGATGATATTAGCACCTTATACGATGATTGGTCCTCTGATACACACGACAGGGGCCATACAGGGGTCCACACGGAAGTTAGTCCAGAAACCTACACTTGGCCCCCACATGGCCAGACTCCACTAAGGCATTTGCTTCGAGTTTGCTAACCGTTCGGAATGAAATGATAAAGCTCAGCTTCAGCCACTGGTGCTCCATCCGGTGCTCCACATGCTCCTGCACCTTGAACAGCTAGTGTGCAACAAACCGCACCAGCGCTGTGACCGCGAGAGACACAGGCCGGGTTCAGGTGGCCTCCCGCCGCCTTGTGAGCGTCACGCACTCCGAACCTTGTGGGTTCATTCTTTTGCAAGTGTGTCTTAATGTGCTGTTTTTCTTTGTGCCAAAGGAAAAAAAAATGTGACTGAGAAGTATTAATTCATTACTGTTTTCCTATTTACAAAAGTGTAACTTTGTATGTGTTCAGTTTGCTATTTTTCATTGCCATGGTTATATATGTGTGAAGTCCAACTAAAAAATGTCACTATCTGCTTTTATTTTCTGCTCATTATCCTCATTATTCATTTTATCTCATGATTATGAAAGCCAGTAATTATGTCTCATAGGGGAGGGGGAGGGAGGAAATGGCTGTTGCCCAAAGGCCCTGTGCCAGGTTGTGCTCAGCCCTGGCCTCCCCAGAAACTTCACACTGCCCCCATGAGATGGGCTTTTTTAGCCCATTTTACTGGTGGGAATGCTAAGGCTCAGTGTGTGGTGGGGGGTAATGAACCCAAGATTGCACAGTTAAGTGACAGAAGGGGGGATTCAAACCCAAGGACAACCTGACTCCAAAGTGCATGTCTGCAATGCCAATGAATGTTGAGACCCTGCCTGAGCAAGGCTTGGGGAGGTGGGTGGTCAGGGAGGGCTTCTCGGAGGATGCGGTGCTGGGAGAGAGGCCCACAGAGGACGGCAGGGAAGCATGAGGACATGAGAGGAGTCAGGGAACGGGAAGGAAGTTCCAGCCTGAGCTCTGTCACCTCCTGGCTACATGGCCTTGGCCACGTCCTGTCTCTTCTGAGGCCTTGGTGTTTCCTCTCTGGAGTTTTCAAAGGCCTGGGGTTCCACAAATCAGACCAAGACAGTGAGTGGTCTCGGCAGTGAGCTTGACTGTTGAATGAGCCTGACATTTCCCTGCCCCGTGTCTAAGAACTGGACCCCAAGGCCCCCTGGCCCAGCCCAGCCTGCCCTCTTGGGGGTCCCACGTGGCATTATGGTTAAGAACATGAGCCCGGGTACTGGACAGGCCTGGCTTGGAGTACCAGATCCACCATCCCCTTCCCAGAGGAGTGACCTAGGACATACCCCCTTCTTGTCTCTGATGTCAGGGTCCTAAACCACCAGGTAGGATTATCCTGCTGACCTCCAAGGGTAGTTGTGAGAATTCAAATAGCAGTAGCCAATACGTATTGGGCAATCCTTTGATGCCAACACTGTTCTAAGAATTTTACACTGATGTTTCTCAACAAACCTTCCCAGCCCCTCTGTGAAGTTGTTATTCTCGTTCACAGATGTGGCAACACAGAGTCGGGGTGGTGATGTTACTTGTCCAAGGTCACACCTCTGTCACGCTTAGCTTGGTGCGTGTCCCGCAGGAAATGGTAACTCCGTCAGAACTCATTCTGATGCACTGGCCCCACACTGGGGTCTTAACATTTCTGGAACGAGGATGTTGCCCCACAAGTCGAAGGAGCATGCCAGTCAGTGGGCGGAGGGTGACTAGGGGACCTCACTGCCTGCTGTCTGGTTGTTCAAGGGGCTGCGATCAAGCCTGATGGAATTTTACCAGATCAGATCCTTAAACATCACTCAACATGACTTCTACATTGATGCCACATGGAAATACAAGGCTATTAAGTATACAGAAGGCTATCGCCAGACAAGCCATGCAAGTAGAAGTAAAGATTGCCCAATGCATCCAAAGAAAGTTTAGACTCTAAATGTGAAGAACGTTGATCTAATCACCAAAGGAAACAGTTTTAGAAATAAAAAAACGTCCTACTGTCAGCTTTTGAAGGGCATACCTGGTACGCCTCTTTCATCAAAAAGCTGTTACGTAAATGGATATCATATTTTCCTTAAAAAAATGATCTTCCTATTGACGGTGTTGTAGAACCAACTAAATCCAACAAAACGGCCATGATGCTTTGGTCATGAGCAACAGAAAAACCCGCTTCAAAGCGGCTGTAAGTGACAAAGGCGTATTATTGGCTTCTGGACGGACTTGAAACTTTCAGCCCAGGGCAGTTGGCTTCAGGCACAGTGGACTGGAGGGCTTAAGCTAACAGCAGCAGGTGGATCTCTCCACCCCCAGCTCTGCCTTCTCTGCCACGGCTCCCCTCCCCACGGAGGCAGGACAGGCGCCAGCAACGCCAGCCACCAACCCTCCCAGGTTTTGTGCTTCCAGACTTCACAGCATTTGGGACAAATCCCGAACCTGACGCCGTTGGCTGGAATTGGGTCACGTGACTACCCTGGACAGCTCAGGGAACCGAAGCTAGGCATCTCCCCATCTGGTCACCTGCCTTTCAATGGACTCCAGGCATGGAGTCCGCTCCACTCACTGTACCTGGCAGAGGTGGAAGAGGGAGTCTTCCCCCAAGGAAACTTGGGGGCCGCTACCCTAAGAAGGGGAAGTGGACGCTGGGTGACCCCCAAGTAGCAGCCGTCCTTGGAAGACAATAATTACTGGTGAAAGGAAATTTCAGAGAGGTGACTTCTGCCAGCTCATCCACCTGCCAGCTCAGGTGACCCCAGAAGGAGAAAGGACCGCTGCCAGAGCCCCTGTCAGAACGGGAAGAGCCCTTGGAGGTTCCTGCTGCGGTAGCAATGGGAGCTAGAGGCCCAGAGGGGGGGAAGGACTGGTCCAAGGCCATAAAACAGCCCCTCGTCGGGAGTGAAACCAGAACACAAATCTCGGGTATCCTGGTTCCACATCCAGTGCTCCCAGCTGGCCTGTGGGGACCACAGGGGTCTCTGGAAGGGGCCTCAGCTGGTTCATCACCTCTCCTGAGACTTCTTCCCAGCAGCCTCAGTGGAGTGTCTTTAACAAGTCTCCTGGGGCACCCGGCTGGCCAAGTCAGTTGAGCGTTGGACTCTCGATCCCAGGGTCCTGAGATCAAGCCCCGAGTCGGACTCTGCACTGATCGTGGAGCCTGCTTGAGATTTTCTCTCTTTCTATCTTGGCCCTTCTCCCCCAGCTCATGAGCTCTCTCTCTCTTTAAAATAAAAATAACAGGGGTGCCTGGGTGGCTCAGTCGGTCAAGCATCCAACTTTGGCTCAGGTCATGATCTTGAAGTTTGTGGATTTGGGCCCCACGTAGGGCTCTATACTGACAGCTCAGAGCCTGGAGCCTGCTTCAGATTCTGTGTCTCCCTCTCTCTCTCTGCCCCTCCCCTGCTTGTCTCTCTCTCTCAACAATAAATGTTAAAAAAAAAAAAAATATGGGGCATCTGGGTGGCTCAGTCGGTTGGGCGTCCGACTTCGGCTCAGGTCATGATCTCACGGTCCATGGGTTCGAGCCCTGCGTTGGGCTCTGTGCTGACAGCCAGCTCAGAGCCTGGAGCCTGCTTCGGATTCTGTATCTCCTCTCTCTGACCCTCCCTGGTCACGCTCTCTCTCTCTCTCTCAGAAATAAATAAAACATTAAAAAATAAAAAAATTTTAAAAATAACAATAATAAAAAGAAATAAAAACAAGCCTCCTGCCTTCACTCCCCCCACCCCCACTGCCCTGGGTTCTCCCAGTCTGCCTCAGAGGGAAGGGAGGTGGGTGAGACAGTGCCCTAGATTTCCTCAGGTATTCTCAGTCATCATGGCGCTGATCTAAGGCCTTGATCTTACGTGAAAAGCAGGCAGCACAGCCCCAGGCTGGCCCCTCTTCCAGCTCCAGCTGCCTTGTCCTTTCTGGACATTCTACCACCCAGCCAGGCTGGGCCTTTACAGGTTTTCCGTGGCCCGGGGCTCCAAGTCTTCACTGGACTAGATTCTAAGAAACCTGCAATATGTCCACCACATATTGTGTTCAAGGTAGGAAACCTGGTCAGCATGAACCTACCAATCAGGCTGTCCCCGCAACTTCTCTGTGGAAGGGGCTTGGGAATAGCAATCTAATGGGGTGCAGCAGGGAGCCTGCCTTTAAGCTTCGTTTGCATACTAAGCGAATTTTATCCAGAAGGTGCCTCTCTGTGGCTGGCAAAAGGGCTTCTGATGGACATTAGGAGGGGTGAAGCTCCCACTGGTCCACCCCTTGGTGCCACCACGGTCATCATCCTTTTAAATTAGAGGAAGCCGACCTTAACTCAATGACAGGGTGCCCGTGGTGGGAATCCAAGCCCCTTAAGAGGGTGGGGAAGATGGAGTGGGGTGGGGTACATGGACGAGATCTTCCTAGCATGTCAGGACTTTAAACTGGGGTCACAGAGGGCTGTGTTTATCACATAGAAAGCTGTCGATGATGTAAGTGAAAAGGAAAATATACGAGAAGGTATGTAGATGGCATGAGTGAGTGTGTGTGTGTGTGTGTGTGTGTGTGTGTGCATGTGCGCGTGTGTAATAGCTGAGAGCTCAGGATCTGGGGCCAGATCGCCTAGGTTCAGATCTCACTGTCACCTCTTCTTTACTTTGGGCATTTTACTTAAACTCTGCCTGCATCGCTTCATCTGTAAACTGGGGCTAAATTACAGGGGTGAGGTGAGGCTCCCATGAGATAAGCCAGGTAAGGCGCTTGAAGCAGGTCCCGGACAGCCAGTAAGGGCTCAAACGGCGGCATCCGATAATCTCGTTGGTTCCCCGAGCAGGGACCCCGTTCTCACAGTGTTGGGGGCGGGGCGGGCCGCACCCTGGCTCCGGAACCGGGCTCCCAGCCGCCGTCGGCTCCCCATTGTTGCGCCTTCCTGCCCTGGCCCTCCAGGGGA
>NW_027530508.1:3346288-3380628 GCF_008692635.1 Crocuta crocuta
CCCCCCGCCCGGGCAGCTCGGCCCGGGGCAGGGAGAGCATCCGGCCCGGGGCGCCCTCCCCTGCCGTTCCGGGCGCTCCGCCAAGCCCCTCCCTAAGCCAGTGCCCGCCCAGGGACGCGAGCACTGGACCGCGAGTCCTGGGGCCTCAGTCCTACTCGGCCCAGTGTCTCTGGACGCACAGAAAACAGTGGAGAGGCCCACCGTCCAGGGCTGCCTGTGGGTTAACTGAGATCGCGGGTGCACAGGGCGGGCACCTTGCCTGGCACCCCACCTTGAGCACGTCTATCTTCAGAGACTGTCTTGTTCGGGTGGACTTCCAGAATGCTGGCCCTCCCCCCTCCCCCCCAGTGTCTGGGCCTGAGTGAATTTCTCAGCACATGCTGCCTCCACTACCCAGCTCAACCTCTCGCGGGCACGAGGCAAAAAGTGGGTGAAAGGGCTGGGCAGCTTTCCCAGGCCAGCAGCCGGCAGAGACCAGGATCTGGAGTCCCTGCATCCTGGTCCTGCTGCTGAACTGCTGTGTGACCTTGAGCAAGGCCTTCCCCCTCTGAGTCCCAGCCTCCCTCCTCTAAGGGCATGGGAGGGCATGTGTGGCCCCTCACAGTGGCTGCACCGCTGGCTGGCTGGGGGACCACGGGAAAGTTGTTTGATCCCCTGGGCTCAGTTTATCTTATCTGCAAAATTGTTGTGCACACACAGATTCAGCAGATAACACCTGATCTTGAGATGCTCCTTTCTTGTCTTTGTGCTGCCCTTTGCCCCGTTTCTCTGCTCAGAAGGCGATTTGAATCTTCCAGAGGGGAAACCCAGCCCCAGGACTGTCCCCTCTGCACTAGGCAGGACCACGACTGGCTTTTGCTATGGGTACTCCCCACCCCTGGCCCCAGGAAGCAGAGGGGCTTCTGTGGCCACAGGTTGGCTTTGCGTGCCAATGGTGCAGGAGTGAGCCTCCCGTCAACAGAGGAAGTTTACTCAAGATTTAAGGAGTGAGGAGGAATTGGGGCTTTCAGAACCTAGCCCTGTTCCTAGAGTACCCTCCTGCCACGTTCCTGTTCCCAGGGCTTCCTCTTCTTCTACCTGGCACCCGCCGTCCATCACACTGCCTTCCTTCCCCCTGCACCCTTTTCTGTCTGGCCCCTGGTCTCGTGGACTGCCACAGGACCCCCCAAATCTTCTCTGTTACACAGAACAGTTGATCTGTTCCCAGTTTCTAAGGGGGTTGAGGGAGTGTGCTTGGATCCCCCCCATAATCGCCATCGACCCTTTCAAAGCCACCCCAAATAAAGTCATTCCCAAAGGAATCCTGGGACTACATTGTGCTTTTGTAAGCGCCCCTCCCCAGCGCCTCTCCCAGGCCACTGTCAGCCAAGCTCGTGCTCTCATACTCCCCCAAATTCATCAAAGGGCTTAGCGGGCCAAAAGGTCTTCCACCAAAAAGTATCCCTATCCAGGGAAAGCTGCGGGGAGTCCAAAGGCACGTTTCCCCACATAATTATCACTAAAACTCCACATTTGGGGAAATGCTGTTCTGATTTTACAGACGCGGAGCGTGAGCCTCCCGGCTGGAACTGGAAGGTAGGACTGTCTGGCGTCACAGCCCCAGGCTCTGTGACATTGTGTCTTTCCATCTCTCCAGCCCCCTCTCGCCCGAGGTAGGTCCAGCTGGGCTGCATGCAGTACCCCAGGGCAGAGCTGCTACCCCCACCTGAGCTCTGGGGGCCACAGCTGCCTGACAGACACCCCCAACAGAGGCCTGAGGTCCTCATTAATGCCATTCTCCGTATTCTTTCCCATGCTCTGCCCTCCAGGCTGTGGTGGGATGACACCTTTCTGTCCCCTGAGATGGAGTGGGGTCATGCGCCTCGCCATGGGCAAGGAAGTATGAGAAGCGACATCTGTCATCTCAGGTGGAGACCCCGTGGCTATTGACAGCTTTTGAGATGGTGGCTGCTCTGTGACCCTGGGTTCTGGAATGAGAAGCGTTGAGAGCCCTCCAGCACTATATGGACATGCCATGTGCGCGAGAAATAGGGTTAGGGGCCACCGGGATTTGGAGCTGTTTGTTATTGTGGTGTGACCCAGCCTACTGGCAGAAATCTCCAGAAAGCAAACCCAAGGTGGAAGTGAGAAACGGCACAGAGGACATTCTGTCTCTGCACATGCCCCAACCGACTCTGTGTGGTGCCTCGGGACCGGTGGGGACCAGGGTGACACACGGTTGGCCCCGGTGTTGGATCTTAGCACGTTTGGCATGAGTGGCTGAGGCTGCTCGCTGCCCACCCAATACCCATGGTCCCCTTTTTCCTTCCTAACAGAACCCCCGTGTTATCCGGCAGCGAGCCCAGCCTCCAGACTCCACCCCCCAGCTCCCCACGCAGCTGTGTGGCTGTGCATCTAGATTCTTGCCCAGGCAGGCTGAGGTCTACTTCTAGGTGGGCTTCTTATAGGAGGCAGACTCGGCTGGAGGTGTTGTTCCCGTCCCGCCCCCTCCCTCCTGCCGCCTGGGCTGTAGCTGTCCTGTCCGCAGCACTGGCCGTTGTCCTGGACAGTGTAGGTTGTACACCGTGAGCGTGAAGATTGTGACGAGTGGGGAGATGGAGCATATGATGAACGCTTCATACAACGTCCTATAAAAATGAACTCTCTGGGGAAAAGATAGTTGCAAATGACATATCAGATAAAGGGTTAATACCCAGAATCTATAAGGAACTCACCAAACTACGTGCCCGAAAAANACTCTCTGGGAAGGTGCCCCCAGTGTCTCACGTGGTTTTGTGCCCAGCCAGGGAAGGCCCGCGGTATCAGGTATGTCACAGAAGGGTCTTGAAACAGGGATCTCTGGGTAGGTCGAGGGGACGGGGATCATTTTCTCCAGCCATGAAGGAGAGCAACTAGACAGCCAGGGAAGTGGGGCTCTGAACATACATCCTAGAGCCTTCTTCACCTTCATTCTGTCCAAGTCCCACCAGGACACCTGTACCCCCCCCCCAGCCTTCCCCAGGGCTACCGCTGTGCCAGGCAAACATATGTGGGGGGGGGTCCCCCACCTGGATCTCCATGCAGCCTGCAGAAGGGCAGCAGGGATATGAGGTAGAGTAAGAGCCGCCCAGTGGGGAGAGACCCCAGCTCTGCACTGGCTACCCCGTGAGCCAGATAAGCACCCCAGCTGTCCTCAGGCTTCCTGTCTACAAAATGGGGCAATAATAGCCCCACGCCCCTCTCAGGGTGCTGGGTGGATTACCCTCCTCTGCCCTAGGAGGCATGCATGGGGCAGGGCACAGGCAAGCGTGCAGTCTGGCTTTGTGGGCTACTCTCAGTCACATGTGCACAGGTGGTCAGGAGCCCTGGCCACGTGTCTGATGTACTTGGGGTCAATAGTGTGACCACCACTCACATGAGCCTGAGCTTTCTCCTTTGTAAACTGAGCATTATTCCTGTAGCTGGAGATTGAAGCTGACGGTGTGAACCACTCGACGCAGTGGCTGGGGCACAGTAGCCCTCAATGACCGGGGGCTGCCCCGCCCCTGGTCTTAGTGGACAGCTGCCATTTTTATTGGCCGCTCTATTTTCAATCCCCTTCCCGTGTCAGAGGAGTCCCCCACCTAATGATGCTTCCAATCGAAGAGCCCCAGTGTACCAGCATGCTTTGCAGCGAGGGCCTGGGAGGGTCTACAGACAGACCCATTCTGGTAATGCTTCCATCCAGTTGGTGTAGTCATCAAGGACAGAGGTCTGCAGGGACTGACCACGGCTGGGTGTCAGCGGGACAGGTCACCCAGTCAGTGCCCCACGCAAGGGGCTGAAGGCATGAGAACTCGGAGCTGGGCTCTCTGACTCTTAGAGCTCGTTGGCTCCCCAGTGCTGTTCAGCAAGTTCCTTTCCTGCTTAAGGAACCCTCAGCCGGCCAACTGCAACCACAAACCCCGCTGACTCCGCTCCCCCACACCCAAGTGCTGACCCTATCTTTTAAGGCTGCTCCCTGAACCGCTGGCCTTCCCCTCCCCCAAGTTCCCTGTGTGTTCGGTTGCTCTTTCTGTGCTTCCGGCTGAAGCCTGGCTGCAGCAACCAGCTTTTGGTGGGAAATGACAAGATCAGACCCAGGCCCAGGCCCAGGCCCAGGGCAGCACGAGCGCCTTTATGGGACACACATTTGCAAGGGGGGAAGCAGGCAGGTTCTGGGATACGATCCCTGTGCTGTGACTTCCCGAGTGCGTGACCCTGGGCCCACGGCATACCTCCGAGCCTTAGTTTCCTTTTCTGTTGCAACACTCCAGAGGTCGCATTTTGGTAGATTTTGGGGGTTAGAGGAGGGTCAGGGATGGGAAGTCCCATGCCCAGCACATTGCTGGCATCGGACTGAGAAGAAACTGGGTTGGGAAGATGTAGCAGAGCAGTAGTGCTTGTACGTTTTATGTCAGAATCACCAGAGAGGGAAGTCAAATGCAGATCTCTGGACCCCACTCCCAGGGTTGGGTGTGGCAAGGCTGAAGGGGCCCCTGGGATCTGTATTTTTTTTAAAAATATTTTTAATGTTTTATTTATTTCTAGGAGAGAGAGAGACAGCGTGAGCAGGGTAGGGTCAGAGAGAGAGGGAGTCACAGACTCTGAAACAGGCTCCAGGCTNGAAAATAATAATAAAAAATAAAAATATTTGTTTTTAAGTAATCTTCACACCCAACGTGGGGCTTGAACTCACAACCTCATGATTAGTAAGAGTTGCATGCTCTTCCGACTGAGCCAGCCGGGCACCCGTGGGATCTGTATTCTTAACACATATCCCCCCCAGAGGTCTGTGCTGTGGCTGGGGGGGCACTGCTCTTGGGAAGCAGAATGGAGGCAGTGGTGGCCCATATGGCTGAGCCAACAGCAGTAGTGGGATCCCTGACATTGGCTTCATTCTCCCCAGAAGCTTCTACAGGAACCATCTCAGTGAGTCCAACCTGGACTTACATTCCAGAAAGGATGCGGATAATTTCTGCAGGGTTCATCTTTGATCATATTTTATAACAGTAATGGATACTTTTTTTCTCACTTCGACAGGGCAGTAATCCGATAACATAGGTATTATAATAGTCCAAATTTAGTTCAGCCTTCCCATGGGCCAGGCATTATGTAAGTACTTTATCTGTGCTAATAACTGCAAGGTGAAATTATTCTCCCCATTGCTCAGGTGGGGAAACCGAGGCACGGAGAGGTACAGTCACCTGTGCAAGGGCACATGGCCTGAGTAGGGCTCTGAATCCAGGCAGACTGGGGTTCCACATCCAGACAGTATCACTTTGGGGGATTGTGAGGGTGTTAGAGGTTGAGGTCTCCAGCAGGTGCCTGTGTTTTCAGGAAGGGAGGCTGGGGTGCTGGGTAGGACTAAGTGGGGTGCGAGTGTGAGGGAGTGTGGGACGTCAGCCCGCTGGCCCTCTGTCTCACTAGAGCCGCCAGCTCCCACCCATCTGTGACTCAGTAGCTCAGGAACGGGGGACTCGGACACCAGGCAGCTTTGTTCAGTTCACGACCAAGGTCTGGCCTTCCCGCTCAGGCTGTGTGGCCTTGGGCAAGGTTCTTCGCTCTCTAAATCCGGGAGCTGCTGGGAGGAATTGGAGACGGGGTTATGGCCAGTGCCAGGCAAGCAGAGGAGTCCCACAAACAGCTCTGGCAGCCCTCAGTCAGTGGCGTGGGGCCAGCAGCGGGGCCCCACCATCCAGAGTCCACTCCAAGGGTAGGGTATACAGCTGGTGCTTCCCTCTGCTCAGCAACCATTCCTCCTCCTTCCAGGAAGTGCACTTGAACCAGATGACTTGTGTTCCTGTAACTTGCAGCCAGACCAATCCCACGAGGAAGTCAGAACCTCACATTTGCTGAGTGAGCTGGGTCATAGGCTGGGAGCATGCCCGGTTCATCTAACCCTCAGGATGAGCCTGTAGAGCAGGTACCACGACTTCTATCTGTAGGTGTGGACACGGAAGCTCCGAGACGCAAACGACGTGCTCAGCGTCACAGACCTGGGCCTCAGATCGGATGCCCCCAGCAGCCCATCTGTTATTAAATAAGGGTGAGCCACTGCACTTGGAACCGATGGAGGGGCATTCATTCATTCATTCATTCATTCAGCAAATGCTTCAAAGAGCCTACTGTGCGCACGGTGCGAGGCCCTAGGGATGAGAGCCCCACGGCCGAGTCCCTGCCCTCAGGGGGGGCACAGAGGGTTCACCCCACGGGCAAGTCCGGGTGGCAGTGGCTGATTACTCAGGCCTGCCAGGGTGCTGTTAGGGGGTTTCCAAGCACATACTGCATATTGGCATACGCGTGTTTTAGACTTCTGAGGATTGTTCATACAAATGTGTGTAACCGCAGAAATATATGCTGGCCGGAGCACAGGTTCCCATTTTTACTCTGAAAATAGCCGCTAGAGATCTAGTAACTAGGCCCTGCCCTCAAGGAGCTTTGGGCTTAACTGGCGGCCTGACGCACACAGAGTCCGATCCAGAGCTCGGGGGGTGGGAAGGCCACGCGGGTGCGGATGACCCGGGTGCCTTCCTGGAAGAGGAGTGGTCTGGTGGGGCAGGGGAGGCATTCCAGAAGCAGCAGGCAGGCACGGGGGTGGATGTGTGACGTGCATGAGGTCGGGGTAGAGGCTCTGCCTAAAAAGGCAGTAACAGGCCAGGCCATGGGAAGCCCCGTGTCCAGTCTGGGAGTTCAGTCCTGACCCCTCGGTAGGGAGCCACTGACGACTGGGAGCGGGGGCATGCCCACGGGGCATCCTCCCAGGAGGCTGGATGTGGGGAGAGGAGGGGAAGGGAGGCGGCCAGAACACCGTGGAAGGTGGGGGTTAGGGGACCTCTTGCCCCAGCTCTGTTCTGACGCGCTGTGCGACCACAGGCAAGTCCCTTACCCTTCTGGGTTGGCTTCCTCTCAAAGACCCTTTCAGACTGTGACCGAATGAACTGAAGTGGGGGGTGGGGAGTGGCCCACGTGGTTCGTTTAGAATCGCTATTTTCTACTTCGGCTTTGAAGTGCTGGCCTCAAATGGGCCCAGCACCCATGTCCATGCCTCAGCTGCAAGTGGCATTTGTCTCACTGCAGAGAAAACGTGACCTTGGAGCCATCTTCCAGCTGTGTGACCTGAGAGGCTCGCTGCCTCTCACACCTACTTAAGCAGGGAGGACATGCGCCACCGAGATGCTGCCTTTCAAACACAGGGGGCAGTAAGTACCCCGTTGGTGGCGACTGCCTTCCTTGCCACAGTTCCTCATCTGTTTCCTGTGCAGCACTCTTGGCTGGAAGTGCCCCCGAGGCTGGCAGCATCTCCTCTGGGAGGCTGCACACCAAGCTGGGTCCCCGGGTCAGGATGTGACTGACACCTGAGGCTAGTGCAGCCCTGCCCTGGCTCGTCATGGGGACTGTGACGTGAGCCTGCCTGTCCGGTGAGCGGTCTCGGTACCCACCCCACCGTGGGTGGGGGCCCTGCGTCATTCCTCACGGGACTGCCCGGCACGCAGGTCCCTGGGCCCTCCCCAGGCGCCAAGTGTGACAGGCACCTGTGTCCAACCAAAGCCACCAGGACCTAAGGTGAATTCCTCCCCCCTCTGCTGTTCGATGTTATTTGTTTGGGGGATAGACAATGCACTCTGATCTTTCAAAACTGAAGAGATACGGAAGAGTGTACGAGAAAACGAGCACCTCCCACCCCAGCCCCTTAGTTGTTTTTCCTGGAGAAGACCAGTCTGAATTCCTTTCTATTATTATTAGTTTTTTTTTTTATTATTAAAAAAAAATCTTTGTTAACATTTATTCAGTTTTGAGAGACAGACAAAGCGTGAGTGGGGGAGGGGCAGAGACAGAGGGAGACACAGAATCCAAAGCAGGCTCCAGGCTCTGAGCTGCCAGCCCAGAGCCCGATGTGGGGCTCAAACTCACGGACTGTGGGATCATGACCTAGAGCCGAAGTCGGCTACTTAAGTGACTAAGCCACCCAGGCGCCCCTGAATTCTTCTTCAAAACAAAGTTAATTTGCTCCGCGCCTAATAAAAATGGGCATTCAAAGCAAAAACTAACTTTAAAAACTAAACCCATGCCACCCTCCGCACCTTGGAATACACAGCTGCCTTCCAGATGTTTAGTACATGTCCTCCCAGACTGCTGGCAGCGCGTATCCACTTTCAAAAAAAAAAAAACAACAACCCATGAAAACCAAATACAAGATCAGAATCACAGTATTGATTTTATTTATTAAAAAAATTTTAATGTTTTATTTATTTCTGAGAGAGAGAGAGAGAGGGTGAGCAGGGGAGGGTCAGAGAGACACAGAATCTGAAACAGTATCCAGGCTCTGAGCTAGCTGTCAGCACAGAGCCTGAACCCACAAGCGTGAGATCATGACCTGAGATGAAGTCGGACGCTTAACCAACTGAACCACCCAGGCGCCCCAGAATCACAATACTGGTTCTTCAATATCTTGCCAGTGTCGCAGGAACATTTCCTCATGTCTTCCCCTACAAGACCTTAACAGCTTTGTGACCTTCTGAAAGCCTGGATCTGTTTAACCAGACCCAGTGATGGGCATTTGGGATTTCTGGATTTCCCTCTTATAAGCAGTGTGGTGATGGGCTCTGGGACCTCTGTGCCTAGTTTATGCTAACAAATTCCTAGAAACCCTGGGTCACAAGTTATGGCCATTTTTAAAGACCCTGGAGACCCATCAAACCACCCTCGTGTTCAGTAGGATGGGGTGTCCAATCCAATTCGGATTTCCTCAAGGCCCAGAAGTCTTGGTCTCTACCAAGACTGTGTGCCCCCGACCCCACCTCCACATCTGCACTGAGGCCCAAGCCCTGCTCTGGGCCCGGTGACTTGCCATGTTTACACACACTCGGGGCCTTTACCTGGGTCCATCTGGGTGAGTCAGCTGATGGGGGGGCGGGCACCACCCTTCCCAGAGCAGGAACCTTCCAGGGAAGGGAACAGACTCTTTCAGCAGTGGCTGGAAAAGGACGTTCAGAGGCATCTGGCCAGCAGGTAAGAGCGGGGGCCCGTACGGACAGGGACCGAATCCGTGAGGCTCGCTCTCCCCCACCCCGACCCCCGTCCTATCCCGACCCTCCTGGGTTCCCAGGCAGCCGCAGCCCCCTCCTTTCAAGGTGCCTCCCTCTGGAAGCACGGTGTGAACTGAAGTCTCCTTCTCTGACCCCAGCCCAGGGTGAGTTTGAGGGCCCAGTGATCTTTATCCAGACGCCGGGAGGGCTGCGGGCTCCTTCTGACCGCTGCTGCCGGTGCTGGTGTGGAGAGAGGGGACCCCCACTCTGCTCCTTCAAGTGTGCCTTTGGAAGGCCTGGTGGGGAGCGCAGTTCCGCAAGGCATGGGGAGTGCCAGCCTCAGTTTCTCTTGTTTCCCTGTCTGAAGTGGTTTCTACCAACTTCCCTACCACGGCAAGGAAAAAGCCGATGGGGAGCGGGGCCGGAGGCTTGACCTTCTCAGAACTGGTTTCCTCCTGTGGAGACTGGGAACAGCCCCCACGTCGGGAGGACTGAATGAGCTAATGGCCGTGGGGCGACAGTCGGTGCCCTCCAAGCAGCACAGTCTCAGAAAGTGGTGCTGCAAACGAGGCTGCCATGTGCTGGGAGGCAGGCTCAGTACCTAGGGCCGCCTAAGCACCAACAGTTCTTATTGTTTCTACATAGTTTTTCTTTGCCTAAGAACTTTGGTTTCCAAGCCAGTAGCGATTCTAATGCCACCATCTCTGCTTACCGGGGATCCCTGCGTCTACTCCTGCCCCTCGGGTCTGTTCTCCAAATGTCAGCCAGAGGGAGCCTGTTAAAATGGAAGTTGGGCCATGTCACTTGTGGGGCTCAACAGTCTCCAGTGGCTCCGCTCTCTCAGCAGAGCAAATGGGCAATCCTGGCCAAGGCCCCCTGGGGGAGTGGCCTGCTCACTTCTCCCGCCTCCTCACCACCGCTCCCCCTCTGAAGGACTCCAGTCTCACCAGCCAGATGACCTCAAAGCAATAGGCACGCCCACCTCAGGGCCACCGCAATGACCATTTCTGCCTCGATGCTCTTCCTTAGCCCTTTAGGCTTTTACACAAGGCACTCGTCACCCCCACCTGGCAGTGAGGCCCTTCTGGACGCTCTACCCTCCATCCTGCTTTATCTTTCTTCCCTATCACTTCTTACCACCTATGAGCAAACAGTTACTTATCCAGCTAGAAAGAAACCCTCCTCAAGGACAAATTTACCCTTTGCTTGCTGCCTAAAAACCTAGAACAGCACAGGGACTTAGCTCCTTAGTAAAGGTCCCAAATGAATAGCTAATGATGACTGCATGCCCTTCATGTGCTAAGTGCACTCCATATGGATCTCATCTCTTTTTAAGGATCTTTAATTTTTTTTTTAAACATTTACTTATTTTTGAGAGCGTGAGCAGGGGAGGGGCAGAGAGAGAGGGAGACACAGAATCCGAAGCAGGCTCCAGGCCTCCAAGCTGTCAGCACAGAGCCTGCAGCAGGGTTCGAACTCACGAACCACGAGATCACGACCGGAGCTGAAGTCGGGTGCTTAACAGACTGAGCCACCCAGGCGCCCCTCTTTTTAAGGATCTTTAAATCCCCACAACAGTACTTGATGCAAGTACTGTTACCCTGTTGCCTGTATCACAAAGGATGAAAGGACACTCAAAAGGGGCTTGTCCACGCTTGTGCTCTTACAAGCGAGAGGTGGCAGTCTGCCTCCGGGTGTGCCTGCCTCCCAGGACTTGCTCCTGCTCTGCCTCTCCAGGGCCTGCATTCGGGAGCATCTGCATTCCCTGTAGACGTTCACAGCTTTTCTCCAGCACAGCCCTGAGGAGGAGGGGGTACATGCTGGTGGCCTAGCAACAGCCTCTTCCTTTCTAACTCCCCACATCCCCGGGCTAATCTGGCCTTCCAGGAGCTATTCCTCTGACACCCTAACCCACGCTTCCCTCCCGCACACACTGTCTTCTGAAGGATGGATGAGTTGTCCGCAGGAACAAGTAGGAGTCCTGTAGTTTCAGCTTTGGAACGAGGTGTTCCAAAGGAGTGTTCTCACTGCAAAGTCCAAAGATGGAAGCTGGCAACCCCTTTCAGCCCTCTTGATCTCCGAGGACCTGACTGCCGGACTGGTGTGGGTGGTGTGATTGCTTGTAAAATCAAGAAAGTACAGAAACTCAGCGACGGAAATTCTGCGAGGTGCAGGGGAGAGGAAAATTCCTTTGAGAGAGACGGGTTATTTTCCTTTCAGAGGAGCCAATTAATTGCAGGAAGCCTGTACTGAACTGAGCACTGTCAGATTGTAGGAGGCAGCCTTTCAATCTCCCTCATCAGGGAACTGTTTTTTTGTGGGTTTTTTTTTCCCCCTTTCCTTTCTAGGCCCAGGGTTTCTCTTCAAAGGACTTTTTTGGGTTTTCTCTTCCCTGTGTCTTTTCCATTCCTTTAAGAAACAGTTAACTGGATGCCTGCTGTGTGCCAGGCACTGGACTCAGCACTGGGAAGGAAGACAGGCAAACAAAGATGGCACAGCGCAAATCCAATCCAGGAGGGAGGGAGGGAGGAAAGAAAGAAGGTAGGCAGGTAGGTAGGTAGGAAGGCTGGTTCGAGAGGGTGGGTGTGGGGTGTTACTACAGGGATAGGGAGGCCCGGACCTAAGGGTCCAGCTGCCTTCCAGATCTTTACTACCTCATTTCCCCCCTAGCTTTGCTGCGCCCTACAGCTGGCTACCCAGTCCCCCTCATGGTCTGAGCCAGAAATCTGGTGGGAGTTCACCTCAGCTCCTGCAATTGGGAGCCATACCCAGCTCGTGCCCTCAGGATCAATCTCTAAACTTCAACACGGAATTCACATCTCCATGACCTGACTCCTGGTACCATCTGCTGTTGTACCTCCTCGCTTTCCACACTCACCCTGCATTTCATTCATTCCAGACTGCCTGCTGACACTAAAACTCACTCTGCTAGTGCATGCCTCCAGGCTTTCTCAGGTGCCCTTCTCTCTGTTTTGAATGCCATTCACGCCTTCCCCTTCCCCCTTGTTCATCTGGTGACCTCCTTCAACTCTAAGCTTCCTGTTCCTTCCATTCTAAGCTTTCCCCCAAATCCCCACACACTCACAGAATTGGGCAAACCTCTCTAGACCACAGAATCTCATATTCGCCTAATTCATCATTCATCCCAAACCAGAAGGCTTTTCTGGTTGTCTTAGCCTTTCGTCCTGCATCCCATAAGTGGATCCAAGTCTGCTGTGGGAAGCGATCTACGCGGCCAAGCACAAACCCCTACCCTGGGGAGCGGCGCTCACTCGACCACTATCCAGCGGGATCTTGCGTTGGGGTCGGGGACACTTGCAGCTAAGCACCTGATCATAAGTCAGAGCCAGGCAAGGAAAAAAACAAAACAAAAAATGGTAAGAGAAAGATTGGGAGGGTCGATGATGTCACAAGAGGTAGGAAATACTCGAGAACTGAGTTGCTTCGGCAGCCTCAGCGAACAAGAGGCCTTCTTTTCCAGCAACAGGTAGCTGGGGGTGGGGGTGGGGAGAGGAGTAGGGGGCGCGGAGCGCACGAGTGTCTTCAACCTCCTCCCTTCCCACAGCTGCCTTGACTCTTCTCAGCCTGGAGGCGGATCAACCGCATCCTCCCTCCTCTGGAGGCCGTAAATGGCCTTCTGGGGTCAGGGGCGTGGGGTACACGCGCTCCTTTTAAAGCTCCATTTTATCCGTGCAGCCTCCAGTCCAGTAAAGAGGGGACAGGGAGCCCGACCGAGCCTTCCCATCCCTTACTCTGCAGCTTTACCTGATTTTTTTTTGTGGCGCCAGCCATGAGTACCTGGATAGCGCGAGAAGCCGGGTGGATTCTAGCAACCCAGCCGGCCAACAACCGCGCAACAAGGAGGCCGCCATTTTCCACCCCGCTACCGCAGGGCAACCTGGGAGCCATGGGTAGCTGCGCGCAGGCCCGGGCGGGCGAGACGCATGCGTTCTAGATGCCGCCGCAAGCCCTAGTGGCCTGGCGGGGTCTCTGCGCAGGCGCCCGTAGCCCACAGCGACCGGGAGAGGTCGCTGCCGGCCCGTCTTGGAGCGAACCGTGCGTCAGTTTCGGAGTAGTTTGTGGAGATTTTTGAGAGGTGTGACAGATTGGGAAACTGAGCCCGGGGTGTGACAGATTGGGAAACTGAGGCTGGACTGGGGAACAGCCCCTAACGACCCGTGGGGCTTTCACCGGTCCCCAGGGCGTGGAGTTCGTGCCTAGCTGCGGAAATCGGGGAAACTGAGGCTGAGAGAGGAGGCGGGTTCGTCCGGAACGGCGGTTCCCCGTGGGTGAAAAAAAATCAGTATGATGCCCTGTCTTTGTTATAAAGTCGAAACACGGGCAGTGAAAGCAATTTATAGTAAAAGAATATGCACCTCACTTTGTCAAAGCTGGAGCTGGATTACACCAATTGATGTTTGCCCCTAACGTAAAATGAGTAAGTTTGGACAAAGATAGTGTTCAGCTGAATTTTGCCCAGTTTGTATTTGACATCTTGAGTCAAAGGCTAAATGTTTGCATTGAAGTGTGGAATTAGTATGACAGTTACAGTGCAGGCACACGTGGGCGTGTCCTGGTGACTCACCTGTGGTGAGAACTGACACTGATTTTACAAAATGGTGAACAAAACAAAGTATAACCTCCCGCCCCCCCCAACCCGATTAACCTGATATAAGCATTTCTGGATAACATACTGCATATTAAAACCAGGGAAAACTCACTGTATATTTTTTTAAGTTTTTATTTATCTTTGAGACAGCGAGTGGGGGAAGGGCAGAGAGAGAGGGAGAAAGAGACAGAATCCCAAGCAGGCTCTATGGTCAGCGCAGAGCCCGCCTTGGGGCTTGAACTCACGAACTGTGAGATCATGACCTGAGCGGGAGCAAGAATTGGTCACGTAACCGACTGAGCCCCCCAGCGCCCCAAAACTCGTTGGATTTTTATATAAAATGGGTTACAAGCAGGCTTTTTGCCCACATGAAGGTTTGGGAGGACATTGGAAAATTGCTCAGGACGGAAGAGAGTGTGTTGTGAATCATTTTGCGCCTTACAAGAGGTCCAAGTCTCTGCCTGCTGGTCCTAAATGTTCGTAGTGTCCCCTCAGGCTTGCGACACCCCAAAATCCCCACACAAATTTCTCACCTGTTCCTGGAAAACCACTGAGTTATTCAAGTAACAATTTTTACCCCTGTGCACGTTTGCCATTGGTGTGGTGGGGAGGCGTAGTGTGGCGAACAGACACGTCCCCTGCCCTCGGGAGGTGGGGCCTGGTGTGAGAACATACCTAGGTGTTAATTGTGTAGTATGATGAATAGCCCAATGATAGAGGCAGCACAGGTCAGGGTTAGGATCACAAGGAGACCCAACCAACCAGCAGGTGGCCTGAAAAAGACCACCTAAGAAATAACGCTTGAGCTAAGCCTTCAAAGACCACCACATAGGGAAGGGACCAGGGACCACCAAGCAGAGGGACCAGGATGACTAAAACCGGCCCAGGGTCCCTGGCACTCCGTAGATACTCAAACGCCGTAAGTGGATAGACGGATGAGTGAATGAGACACAGCCCATTTGCTGGCTGGGAGCCATTCCCTGCTGTATCATAAACTGTTAAAAGGCAGGGGGAATAGCTGCTTCCTGCTTCTGCCCGGAGCCCACAACTGAGTTGGGACTCACAGAAGTGCCAGTGCTGAATGTCCCAGACACAAAGTGTTGTGTGGTCCTGGCCAGGGGGTGATTTCCAGGAAGGGGATCTCTGATTCTGCTCTGTTCCCCCAGTGGGTCTAAAGGGGTTCCGAGCCAGCCTCCTACTTCCCTGGGACAGTCCCTGCTCCTTTTGAGGTACCGTTTTTGCTCCAAAGTCTAGATGAGCGCAAGGATCTGGAGCTACCTGCGTTCAGGAGCCAAGCCGGAAGTGTAAATTGCCGGCTGGGAACTTTGGGAAACAAGGAAGCACAGGCAGCCCCATGGAAGAGGCAGAGTCTGCAGCGCAGACTGGCTGTTGCTGTGATCTCTGCTCTTGCATTACTGACTATTTTGATTTTTTTTTTTCCAATACAAATTAGAAGCAGAGAATCTTATTGTCCCAGACTTTAAAATGTTGGCACTAATTCAAACTTGAAAACACAAAAAACAAGACTAAGAGGTGAATGAAATATATTGGGGTTCGCTGGTCCTCATGTCCATCCTAGGGGAAGGTAGGTGTCCTCAGGACACAGTAAAGGGGTGCCTGGGGTGGTCACAGGGAACTGCGCAGGCTGTTCCAGGGGTGATGGGACTCTGGCCCTGCCCAGGTGCAGATCTTCTGGGCATCTCCCCTGAGTGACCCACAGGGACCAAGGTCATCCTCATCCATCGCTCCTCCTTCTCCTTCTGCACCTGCTGCCTTGACTCCTCACGCACGTTCCTTCTAATCCACCATCAAATCCCTTCCCTCCCACATCCCAGTCCTAACCCTGTGTGGGCCTCCATCACCTTCTCGCCTCTCCCCAGGCGCTACAACATCTTCCAGTGGGTCTTGCCCCCTCCCTGCTTATTCCACATGGCAGCCAGTAGGCCTTCTGCATAAGCCTGGGATGTCCTACCCCTACGTAAAGCCCCCTGCTGGCTCCCCACTGCTCTCCATATCTAGCCCACATTCCCTGAAGTGGCCCACATGGACTTCTGATTACGCCAGAGATTGGACTAGTGGCTCACAGGCCAGATGCAAACAGGCTTTATTTGACCTTGCAGAGTACTTCACACATTCAGTTTAGTAGCCTAAATGCAAAACTCAAGGCACAGCATGTAATGAAATCAGAGCTTTACAAGGAGAAGACTGGATGCCCAGGCTAAGCTCAAGGATGGAAATGGGTGGTATACAGTAGGAGCTCAAATACGCAGAGGTGAAGAGGGATGTGGAGGGTGGGGGAAGGATTCTAAAGTACCCTGCTGCCTTTCTGTTGTAACTAGGACCCCACCTACTTTAACACTGGACTGGATTCTGTGAAACTGTGAGATGATGATGTGCACACCTAGGTATGCAGCAGGTACTCACTATGAACCTGCTGGATTGAACTTGGGTCCTGAGCAATCAGACCTCATAAGCCTGTCTGACCTTTGAAACATGACCGGGAGGGACTTGGCCCCTAGTCCTGCTCTTCCTGGCCAGTATGTCCTGAATGGTCCCCTGGGTCCTAGGTCTAAAGCCCAGAGTCAGTTGAAAGTGGTGGGATGGAATTTTGCAAGGGTGGAGATCATGGGCTTGGGAACAAAGCAGACTTGGGTTCAAACTCAGCTTCCCCATCTCTAAAATGCCTTCCTGATAACCTTTCTCATCCTGAGAGTCCTGAGTGGCACACATGGTTGGGAGGTAGATGTCCATGCTTCCTCTTAGCCCTCCCCACCCTCTGTGCCCTGTAGAGTGTTCCAAGGAGCAGCCATGTCCACTCTGTACCCATCTCTGGAGGACCTGAAGATGGACCAAGCCATTCAGGTAAGCCACCAAGCTCGTGTTAGCCTAGGCCCCCTGATGGGGCCTTTGTGACTGCCCCCAGATAAGTGAGGGAGGCTTGTCTTGGAAGGTGTTGTGCGTTGGGGGCCCCTGGACATGCAGGCCACCACTGTGGGGCCTGCTGGTGGACAGGTGTCCAGAGGTTAAGGGGATGGAGTTACAGCAGGAATGGAGAAGTCCTAGCAGCTGCAGACAGGTCAACCTTGTGCCGGCTCTGTCCCAGCGCTTCCACCATCTGGGTACAGTTAGACTCCAAACTGTAGACAGGCTTCCAGAGGAAACCCCATGGGTCTGGCATTTTGCCTGCTCATCCCCAGAAGCTCCTCTTCTTTCCATCCACCTATGGTTCCAGTGGGTTTTGGGAGTTTGGGACTTCTCGATGGAGAATTTGGTTGGGTGGGGGCCTCAGGTAGTAAGCGGGTCCCGACATTTGGTGGGGCACAGGCTGCGGGGAGAACCTCCCCCAGAAACACGAACACCGGAGAGGCCACATTTACACACCTCCCAGGTTCACGGACACCCCAGCTTAGGCCCACCGGCATAACTAATGCCCCGGTCCTCAGCCTCAGGGAGCCCCAGGCCCCCGCTGACCACTGTTCCCCACCTATCCCCAGGCCCAGGCCAGAGCCGCGCCCAGGATGCCCGCCCTGCCAGTCTCCCAGCCTTCAGGTGAGTGAGCGGGGCAGGGGTGCCCCTGACCGACAGTGACCTCTTGTGGCCACTTCCAGGCGTTTGCCTCTCGTCTGCCGCCATGCTGTGCGCTTCCTGCACATTTACTCCCACCAGAACCCTTTGAGGGGGACCCTTGGGAGGCCACTAACTCCCCGGATTTGGGGCTACCTTCTGTGGCCGAGTGAGGAGACCAAGATGTTTGTGGTGGCCCTTTGAGTTGGTGGTGCTGGTGATCCAGGTCCTGTAGCAGCTAAGTTGACTTCAGGCCCACTCTTTCCCTCCTGGCCACCGTGCATTTTCCCTGGAGCTGTCCTGGGCTCCCACTCTGCCTCCCGCAGTCCCCGCAGCCCGTGGACTTTCTAGGAGCCGGGGCGTCGTGGCCCCAGCACCAGCCCTGCGTCGGATGTCCGGTTAGTGCCAAAGGAAGTCCATTGAGTCGAACGGCAAGGTTCCATGAGGGGTTCTGTGTCCCAGGCTGCTCCTGGGGAGACCTGCCCCTTGGCCCTTCTCAGAGGAGACCCCACATCACCAGCGGGGGTTCCTGTGCATTCTTGGGAGTAAACAGCATCCCCAGGCCCTGTTTCTTAATACAGACGAGTGACCACGTGGGAGCCAGGGAGGTGTGGCCAAGGTCATGCCCTTGAGTAACCCCTTTCCTCTTCCTTCCCTTCCTTTCCCGTCAGTTTTGTACCCAAGCCTGGCAGAATTGGAAAATTATATGGGTCTTTCCCTCTCCAGCCAAGAAGTCCAGCAGAACCTGCTTCAGATTCCAGAAGGTGCTAGTGTAGGTATTTGTCCCTGGCCTAATGTGGGCATAGAATATCCCAACTCTCCCTCCTTCTTCGTCTTGCTATTGAACCGACTGGAACCTCCTCTTCCCCAGCCTGCCTGCGGCTCTGTTGCTTGATAGCACTTTTCATTTTGAGTCTTCGTTCAAAGTGCTGTGGGGTTTCCCACACACCTGTGCACTGGGGGCCGCTGCTTGCCTTTTGACCTCTGGCTGCAGGCTGCTGGCCTCAGGCCGCTGGATGAGAAGGGAGGGCAGTAAACCCAGCCCACGCCTGCAGGCTTCGAATGAAGGAGCTGCCTGTGCCTTGAGAGCAGGTGCGAGGACAGCAGAGCCAAGGGGCGAGGAGCCAGTCACCCAGCTCTGGTCCCCAGATTAAAGTGTCATGCTTGCTTGATTCCTGCTCTCCATGGCTTTAGGGGGCGAGAGAAGTCATGACACAGAGATGTTCACTCCTGAAAATAGGTTCACTAAGAGACTCAGTCCCCACTGAGTCCCCTCCCGCTGAGCTGCAGCATCTCCACGGGCCTTTGGCAGCGTGCTGGTCTGCCATCCGTCCCTGAGCTGGTGAAGGTCCGTGGCAGAGCCGTGATGGGCACTGCCGCAGCCACGCACACAGCCACTGGCGAATGAGGGCCCCACGGGGGAAAACGCATAAGGATAAGGGCGTGTGGGGCCCTGAGCAAAACTGGTGACGTCTGGGGTGTTCCCCCCAGTGACCCTAGACAGTCTGTGAAGGACAGACATGACGCGAGAAAAGTCATGTTACAGATACTTCCATTTTAAGCCTCTGATTTGATTCCTCTCTGTTCCAGTAATTAGGACATGAGTGTGTTTCTCCTAAATATTGATATAAATACGCCTGATGAATTCATTTTTATAATTAAACATTTTCTTAACTTTTTATTTTTAAATAGTCATAGATTCATGGGAAGTCACAAAGATAGAACAGAGAAGGGCACAGAAAATTGTACCCGCCATCGGGTTTTCCCAGCGGTCATGTGGGAAGTGGCTGCATAACTATAGGATGAGGAAAGGGAGCCTTTTGGGTGGGTACAGTGAGTGTCTGTAGTTGTGTGTCTCCATATCACCTGTCTAGACAGACTCACGTAAGTACCAGTGCAGCCGAGGCACAGACTGTTTCATCACCACAGCGCTGTCCCTCGGGCTGACCCTTCATAACCGTGCCCACCTTCTCCCCCCGACCATCCCTAATCCCTGGCCGCCACTAGTCTGGTTTCTGCCGCTCTGGTTTTGTTTCACAGAAATGGAATCCTTTCCAGATTGGCTTTTTCCACTCAGCATAATGCCCTTGAAAATTTTCCAGGTTGTTGACTGTATTAATAGCTCATCCGACTTTATTTGTTTATTTGTTTTTAGTTATTTTAATTTTTTAAGCATTTACTTATTTTTGAGAGACCAAGAGAGACAAAGCATGAGCAGGGGAGGGGCAGAGAGAGGAAGGGAGACACAGAATCTGAAGCAGGCTCCAGGCTCTGAGCTGTCAGCACAGAGCCCGACACGGGGCTTGAACCCATGAACTGTGAGATCATGACCTGAGCCGAAGTCATACACTTAACCGACTGAGCCACCCAGGCGCCCCTGTTTTTGTTTTTTTTAATCTTTATTTATTTTGAGAGAGCATGCGAGAGAGAGCATGTGTTTGCGTATGAGCAGAGGAGGGGCAGAGGGAAAGAGAGGCAGAGAGAGAATCCTAAGCTGGTTCTGAGTTGTCAGCACAGAGCCCCACATGGGGCTTGATGTCACAAATCTGTGAGATCATGACCTGAGCTGAAGTCAAGAGTCAGATGCTTAACTGACTGAGCCACCCAGGTGCCCCTGTTTGTTTTCGTTTCATTTTATTTCATTTCTGGTGTAGTTAACTTACAGTGTAATATTAGTTTCAGGCATACAATATAGTGATTCAGCAGGTGCATACACATTACCCAGGGCTCATTGCAAGTGCACCCCTTCATCTCCATCATGTGCTTTCCCCACTCCCCACCTCCCTCCCCTAGTTCGTCTCATTTTGTTGCTGAGTAGTATTCCACGGTGTGGAGGTACTGAGGTGTGTTTAACCCATTGAGGGTTCGTGGTTTCCAGTTTGGGGCTACTGCAAACTAAGTTATCCTGGGTACCTGTATACAGGTTTTTGTGCGGACATACATTTTCCTTTCTCTGGGATAAATGTCCGGGAGTGCGGTTGCTAGGCTGTGTGATAAGTGCACATTTAAATTTTTAAGAGAAACTTCCAAACTATCTCTAGAGTGACTGTGGCGGCCTGCTGGCACCACGTGCTACTCCAGTTTACTCGCCTCCTCACCGGCATCGTGCCTGACTGTGGCTGTTAGGACAGGTGTGCGGTGATGTCACATCATGCTCTTAATTTGCATTTCCTGACGGCTCGTGATGTTTGCCTTCTTTTCACGTGCTGTTTACAAGCTGTAGATTCTTTCCGGTAAAATGCTCTTCGTGTGTTTTGTTCATTTTCTCAATGGTTGGTTGGTTGGTTTGTTAAGTCAAGTTCGGAGAGCGCTTTATTCTAGAGTCCTTTGTCAGATATGTCATTTGGAAGCATTTTCTCCCAAAGGTATTAGAAGAGCAAAAGTTTTTTGATTTTGATGACATTCAGCTTATGGATTTTTTTCCTTTGGTGGATCAGGCTTCTCTGGTCTATCTAACTTTGAGTTAATTTTTGTATAAGGCATGTGACTGAGGTCAGGGTTCATATTTTTGCCTGTGGATGTTCAACTGCTCCCATGCCCTTTGTTGAAAAGACTATTTCCTCTCCACTGAACTACTCTGGCTCCCCTGTTGAAAAGCGTTTGGCTCTACTTGGGTGAAGCTACTTTTGGATTCTCTGTTCTGTTCCATTGACCCATGTGTCTGTCTCACCACCAGTACCAAACTGTAGCTAAGTAGTAAGTCTTGAAATTTGGTGGACTGATGCCTCTTGCTTTATTCTTTCTGTCAAAATATCTATAACTATTCTAGCTCCTTTGTCTTTTCATATAAAGTTTAGATTAACCTTGCCTATGTCTATAAAACATCTTGTAAAGATTTTGATAGAAATTGCCTTAAATCTTTATATCAATCTGGGGACAACTGACAGCTTTGCTATGTTCTAATCCATGAATAGAAACTACCTTTCCATTTATTTAGATCTTCTTTGACATGTGTTATCAGTTATTTCTTGGTTTTTGTTTTCGGTATAAAATTCCTATATATGTTTTGTTGGATCTGCTCCTGTTTTTTATTTTTGAGTGATTGTAGTTGGTATTTGTACTTTTTCAAAAGTTTTATTTATTTATTTTGGGAAAGACAGAGACAGCATGAGTGTGGGTGGGGCAGAGAGAGAGAGAGAGAGAGGGAGAGAGAGAATCCGACAGTGTAGAGCCCGATATGGGGCTTGAACTCACGAAACCATGAGATCACGACCTAAGCCAAAACCAAGAGTCAGATGCTCAACCGACTGAGCCACCCAGGGCGCCCCGGTATTGTACTTTTAATTTGAGTTTCCATGCGTTCGCTGTTAGTATATAAAAAGTATAGTTGATTTTTGTGTGTGAATCTCATATCCTGTGACCTTTCTGAACTCACTGATGAGTTCTAGGAGCTTATTTGTAGATTCCTGGGAATTTCCTAGTAGACCATCATATCATTTGCAAATAGGGACCATTTTATGTCTTTTCCAATGTGTATGCCTTCATTCCCTCTTCTTGCCTTATTCTTCTGGCTAGTTGTTCCAGTGCCGTATTTAACAGTAGTGGCGGGAGCAGACAGCCTGCCTTGTTCTGGGCCTTAGGGGGAAAGCACTCATTCATTTTTATACTTTTTGCTTAAGTTTTTTTTTTTTTAAGACAGGAATTGAGCCCTTTTTCCCCTGATAGCTCACTATTTGCTGTGAAATTTTCTTTTATTTTTAGGTGGGTTCTCCTGATGCCAATGTACCTTGCAAAATGAGGGTCCCTTTTCTATATGTTCATCCTCTCTCCTCATTTTCCTGGCTGGTTTTCAGTGGTTTTGACTNTTATGAGGCCCCAGGGGCCAGCTGACCCCACCCTGGTGTGTGCAGATGGCAGGCTGTGGCCCCCTGCCAGGCCAGCTCGTGGCACCAGTGACCGGGAACAGCCAGGGTGCACGGCGTGCAGAGATCAAGCCTGGGATACGTGAGATCCACCTGTGCAAGGATGAGCGTGGCAAGACGGGCCTGAGGCTAAAGGCCATCGACCAGGTAGGGCCGGGGGCCGGGCAGGAGCGAAGGGGGCATCTCTGAATGCGTTACCCAGCTGCCCATCAGCCCGGGATGGGGCAGCAAGGGGCCCTGTCCACAGTAAGGAAGGGACAGAGCAGGCAGGGGTGCCGAGGTGCACCCCGCCCCAAGCCCAGGCTCTTCCTCTCAGTCTCCATCTCAGTCTCCATCCTTGTGGGCTGACAGTGGGTTCCAGCAGTGGGGACCCTCCACCCACCCCTCCTGGGCTCTGGCCTCCCTTCCCCCTTCCCTCCCCTCCTTCACAGGGACATCCCTCCCTCCTTCCCCTCCCCTCCATCACAGGGACCTGGCCTCCAGGAAGCTGTCTGGAGGTTATCATAAGAGGCTGTGAGGCCCAGGGGTTGGGGGTGCAGCCTCCAGCCAGGGTTGAAAGCCTGACTCCGTAGCTCCCTGGCTATGTGGCCTGGAGTGTTTCCTCCCCAGGAAAACAGTTCCCAGGAAAGTGCTGCCCCGCCCACGTAGAGCCTATAGTCCCAGGCCATGTTGCTCAGAGGCGGTCAGGGGAGAAGGGCCGCGGGAGGGCCCCGGGCACAGAGTGGGCCGGGAGCTGACTGTGGAGCGCCGCGTCCCCCAGGGGCTCTTTGTGCAGCTGGTGAAGGCCAACAGCCCCGCGTCTCTGGTGGGCCTGCGCTTTGGAGATCAGATCCTGCAGATTGACGGGTGTGACTGTGCCGGGTGGGGCACGGACAGAGCCCACCGGGTGCTGAAGAGGGCGTCGGCGGAGAAGATCGTCATGGTCGTTCGGGACAGGTGAGCAGCCAGGCCCCCCGAGCCTCGGTGTCTGCCCCCAGCCGCGTCCCAGGCCCAGCTCACTGTCTCTGCCTGCCAGGCCCTTCCAGCGGACCGTCACTATGCACAAGGACAGCATGGGCCACATTGGCTTTGTCATCAAGAAGGGAAGGGTCATCTCTGTGGTCAAAGGGAGCTCTGCGGCCCGCAACGGGCTCCTCACCAACCACTCCGTGTGCGAGGTGAACGGGCAGAACGTCATCGGGCTAAAGGTAGGCCTACACAGACCTGAGGGGCCTAGAGGGCGCTGGGTGGAGGGGACGCTTGTGTCTGTGGGCAGGAGGCTGCCCCCGTCCGAGCCTCAGTTTCCTCGTCCTCAGGTTGCTGTGAGGATTCAGTAAGACAAGGTGGGTGGAGCTCTGAGCACAGTGCCAGGCACGTGCTAAGTGTTTGATAAATATTCCTGTTGTCACTACCACATGGAGGCAGCAGAGAGGCAGAAGGAGGGGCGTGACGGTGTGTGTCAGGACAGGGCTGTTTGCACAGCTGCCTCCCTCCTTGGCACTTCTGCTCGCACACTGGCTCACACCCAGTAATGGGAATACTGTAGAATTCCCATTTTAAACTTACTCTAAACAGGAATAATTTAGACGCTCGGAAATGCACGCTGACCTCTGTTCATCTTTTGAGGGTGTGTGTGTGATGAGTTTTATCTTTAAAAAGCAAGGAGGGCACCTGGGTGCCTCAGTCAGTTAAGCATCTGACTCTTGATTTCGGTTCAGGTCACGATCTCATGGTTTGTGGGATTGGGCTCCGCACTGGCAGCATGGAGCCTGCTTGGGATGCTCTCTCTCTCTCTCTCTCTCTCTCTCTCTCTCTCTCTCTCTCTCTCTCTCAAAACAAACAAAAACCTTTAAAAAGCAAGGAGGAGCAAGGGGTCTGTGGCCTAGTGGACACAGACCGAGGGGCGGGCGCCTTCAGGGAGCAGACCAGAGGATGGTGACTCAGGTGGCTTCAGCAGGTCCCCTTGAATAGTGGTTGGATCCTGACTCGCTGCACCTGGGCCCAGAGCACTTCTGTTGAGGTGGTGATCTAGAGTGAGGGTCCTGACCCTCCCCTTGACCAGGGCTCCAACCCCACCCCCCCTGGCAGAAGTGGCCTGGGCTTCTCACTCCACAGCAGGCACAAGCTTTTCAGCCAGTTCCTTGGCCCCTGTCAAGGGCCATCACCAGGCCATTCTGTCCCATATGTGCTTCCCATGCTTGACAGTCTCTCCCCCTTCTTTAGAGGCTTGCTCTTGTGGCTCATGAGCACGAAGTTCTTTCCGATGTGGGTCTAAGATCCCTCCCACTGCATATGTCCTCTCCCTTAGGGGTTGGGTCTGGCCATCTGCAGGGAGCCCCTTATGTCCCCAAAATTGACTACACTAGTACGGATTGTGAGTGGCCGTGACTCCTGGGTCCTAGAGAATCCACCCCTTCCTAGGCATTACAGTTCTTCGATCTTCACTGTTCTGGAGAGCAGGCAGTCTAAAATGTGCGGCAGATTCTCTCTTCCTCGCAGGAGGCTCAAGGCATGGTGATGAACTCGCTAGTTATCCCGGCAAACCGTGGTGCTGCTTGGCTCTGAGGACTGGGTCTGTCCCTTTGCCGAATGGCCCCAGGTAGCTATGCTTTTTGAGATGGTTTGCTTCTCAAAGCTGATCTGTTTCCACCCTGTGGCCATCGCCAGTCCGATCACGCACGGCTTCTCCACTTGTCCTGCGACAACTAAGCGCACAGCCAGGTTAGACGTGTGTGACAGGTCAGCGGTCTCGGAGTAACGGCCGAAGCTCTGCTGTGGCCGTGGTTTCAGAGTTTGATCTGTCTGGCCCACGGGCATGGAGGCGTGTCCTTTCTTGTCCTCCCCGTGGTCTGAATGGTATCTACAGGCCTTTCTCTTTTTACTGGTCAACAAGACGTAGGAGGAAGAGGTCCCATGAGGGCTCAGCTGGCTGGCCCCCAGGAGCCCAGTGGGTGGATGGGTGCAGCTGGTGGCCCCCACGCAGGGTGATTATCCTTATGCTTTGGGGCCAGAGCCTGAGTCTAACTGAGGCAGGGAGATGGGCTAGAAAGTGTTTTGGGCTCTGGGAGCTCTCTGGTGGAAAGGGCAGAGAGGAGTGCTGGCACCCACAGGACTGGACTGACAGGTGAGGGTGGGGAGGGGTGCGCTCACTTTCACGCAGAGACCCTCAGGTGCAGGGCTTGTGTTCTTGCTCAAGCAAGGCCTAGCCTTGCCTAGTGGCAGCGGGTCCCCTGCCTGGGGCCATGCTGACCCCTCCTCTGCAGAGGTGCCCCTGGCCCTGGGGTGACTGCTCACTCACCTCCTCCCCAGGACAAAGACGTCACAGAGATTCTGGCAACAGCCGGGAACGTTGTCACCTTGACCATCATCCCTACCATGATCTACCAGCACATGGTCAAAAAGTAAGGCCACCCCCCTCGTCCCTCCCCCTCCCGCCTCCCNNNCCCCTCCCCGCCCACAGCCCCGCCAGCCTCCTCAGGGCTAGCAGCCTGCCCTCCCTTCCAGGGGGCTGGTGGCATCTGGTGACTTGAAAGTCTTAGAAATGGAAATGAAGGACAGCTAGTGGGGAGGAGGAGAGGTGCTGCCAGTTTGGGCGACTGTCCTTGTTGCGTCTCTAGGTTGTCCCCAGTCCTGCTCCACCACGCCATGGACCACTCGATCCCAGATGCCTGAAGCCAGCAGGGGGCGGTGGGGGGGGCAGCTCAGCCCTCCCACCCGCCTTCGGGAGAGCAGCGTCCGCCCGCCTGGGACAGGTTCCAGGGACCTGCTGTGGGGGGCGGGGCAGTCTGGAGGGGGCGTGTCCCAGGTGGGGCAACACGGGTCACGTGGGGCTGTCATTTACACACTGGCCTCCGGGGCACCTCCAGGACTGGGAACTGGCCTGAGGCCCAGACGCTCGGGTTCTTAGTGCCGGTGTAGATGCTGGCCACGTAGGCAGGCCGGCCAAACGCTTCTTAAAGTTGCAGCGGGGCCCCTGCAAGATTTTTGCCTCTACCAGAAAAACGGTTCCATGTTTTGAGAGAACAGAACCACGTTCTTTGAGAGGACTTTTTCTTCCTTCTTTGCTTGCTGTTAGGTCACAACTGTACATAGTTATAATCCTTCGCTTCTTTCGAATAAAGATTTGATTTTTAAATAAAAGCCCTTCAAAAGTACTTGAACGTTCCGGGCCTGGTTTTCTCCTGAGCAGCGGGGAGGCCGCGGTCTTGTCAGACACACGGCCTCTGAGAGTCTGGCACCCTCACCTCTGGCACTGGCACCTTCGAGGCAGGGGGGACTGGAACCGGGGGCACGGGGCTCTGGAGGAGCGGCACCCCTGCTCGGCCTGTGTCTGAGATCCGCAGACAGTATGTGAGATCCACATTCAGGTATGGGATCCACTCCGGGGGGGCCGCAGGGGAGGGGATGGGGTACACATCCCTTTACAAGCAAGTCTAACCCTGAAGGGGCTGGGAGATGCCTACCTGGATCCTTCATCTGACCCAGGAGGGGAGTGACCCCACGCAGCTGTCTGCTCCCCTCGACCTCAGAAAGGATCTCTTTCTGCTCAGCTTTGCCCAGTGTGCACCCTGGGACTCCAGGGTGGGTAGGGTCTGTTTGAGCCCCCTTCACCCCTCCTCAGAAAACAGACACGATATAAAGAAAACAGGCCGAGGGTCTTGCTGCGTTTTCATGCTTTAATTCAGAGCTGTCTGCTGCAGGTACAACTCTGTCTGAATAGGACACAGGAGACAAAGTGAAGACCCTCCCCACCTCCCCCCTTCCCATATCCCCTAAATTCTCTGTTGAGGGGATGGCCGAATGGGAGAGTACACTGTGACACATTTGCACTGTCCCCCTAGGTCAGAGTGGGGGGGTCACGAGTTCCCTGGGCTCAGGCCCTCGGTCGGCCCTGGTCCCAGAACTCCGTCACTGCCTGCCCCTCCCCAGGGCGCTGGCAGTCAGTTCCCTGGTGCTAGTGGCCACTGGGAAGGGTGTTCAGCGAAGAGCTAAGTTATCCCCTTGGGAGATGCTCAGCCTACACTCCGCTGGAGGCCAGCTCTCTGTGCAGAGTCCCAGCCCCAGCTCTGATTCCTGCCTGGGCTTGGGCCAGAAGAGCAGCAGGAGGCCTAGGCCGGGCCCCCAACTAAGCAGAAGTCACTTCAGGCTTCTGGGCTCTAAGGGGCTCTTAGCTCCAGCTGGAGAGAGGGGAGGCCCCAACCCTTTCTGCTCCAGAGCCAAGGTTAGGAGGGGAAGGCCACAGCCCAGCAGGAGGAGGTATTAAGCAAGAAGGAAAAGGGGAGCTTTGGAGGAGGAGCACTGTGCGGGTGGCCGGGGCCCCTGGCCTCACCCTCCCGCCTCACACTCTGTGCCCTGCGTCACCAGGGCCAGGAGCCCGAGCTGGCAGGCCGCCGAGCCTCCAGCGCCTGGAGCCGCACACGCGGCGCTGTCCCTTTTGCATAGATGCAGACACTGAGCACACACACGCGCACACGAAGGGCCAGGCCCGGGGCTGCCAGCCAGGGAGCCCCAGGGTCCGTCCCAGGCCAGCGCAGGGCTGCCACCTCTGCTGACACAAGGAAGAAGTAAATCCCGTCAAAGGCCCCAAAAGAGAAGACCCTAAACGCTGTGAGCTGGGGCCCTGCAACCTGGAGCAGGAACGGACATGGCAGCGGCCCCCCTCACCTCATGTGCTGCCCTTGGTGAGGGCCTTCTCTGGCAGCACGGCACGGGCTCCAGCCCCAGCCCGGACCACATCCACCAAAACACAAGACACGACAGGAAGGCCACAGAGAGCAAGACACAGACAAGAGCAGAGGGGCTACGCAGCTCGACTAGATTCCAGTGGTGAAAAATATATAGATTTTATGTTGTCAAATATAGTCATACATTTATTTTCTCGGCAAAGCTTTGACTATTTCTAAGGAGACACTACGCAGCTTTGTGAGTACACGGCACAGGAGGCTGGGTCCACGGCCAGTCCCGGCTTGGCTTTGGAATGGGTTTGTCCGCGGCCCTTCCATGTCACGACCCCAGTGTCTGTGGGGCAGCCCCAGCCGGGCCCCAGGAGTTCGGGTGCGGCTTGGCTGGGGTGAGGGTGCTCCACATTGGATGGCTGGTCTGAGGCCCCAACCGGCGGGGGGAGCTTTGGAGGCACAAAGCATGTGGCAGAGGGGGCTGTTGCCCCCATGGCTGGGCTGGATGCCCATGTCCAGTGCATGCAGGTGCCCCCCTGGAGTGGAGGGCGCAGAGAGGAAAGGCAGAGCCCCTAAGTCAGGCAGCAGCTGTCAGAGTGGCAGGGGTGGGCAAGCAGCCTTGGCAGAGAACCAGAGTGGCCCCTGGGCTGGAGGGGCAAGTAAGACACAGGGTCCTCCCCCCCAAATGTGGGGCCCAACCTCTGAAGGAGGGGTGACCAGTAAACCCCACAATGGAGAAGGAGCGGGTTTACTTCATAAAATAACAGTGGTGGTAACAGGTCAGCAGCTTTGCTGGGGGACCAGATGTGGTCCCAGGGAAGGGGGGCGGTGAAGCTCCCAGGCCACCTGGCCTCAGGCTGCGAGTGGGGAGGCTCAGGGCACCCCCAGCTGCCCTAACCCATCCCTGCCTGGGAGACAGACATCCCAGGGCACCCTGCTTCAGCCTGGATGAACATCATGGCTTCAGTATCCCATCTGGCCAGTCTTCCTGCTGGAATTCTTTCCAGAGGCAGCTAGGTCTGAGTTCAGGAATCCTCACCCTAGAAGGCCAGCAGCCCCTCAGTGGAGAGGCTGGGGTGCGTGAGAACCAAGCCCAAAGTGAACATAGTGCAAAGCAGAAGTTGAGCCAGAAGCCCTCGGAGGGAGCTGGGGTGAGTTCCAGGGGACAGTCACGGCCTCTGGCTTCTCAAACCAGCTGNCTCAGAAGGCCAGAGGAGCTGCCCCACCCTCCCATCTGGAGCTGCCGGCCCCTGCCTCCTCCACTTGTGCAGGTGAGGGCGGGGGGCCGGGGCTCCAGTACCCACGCCGGCCCTGGTGCTAGCCTGCCTGGCTCAGCTGTCACGGGAGGAATGATCTGACGTGGCCAAAAGCGCCGAGAGGGAAAGACACCCTGGGGAAGGTCTAGGACGAACAGACACGGAGAACCCACGCTGTGCTCTGCCACCTCTTGCCCACCACGGCCTTTCCTCTGGCCCATGGCCTGGATGATGCTTCGAGTCCCGGTGTGGGGAGCAGCCTGCAGATGCTGGGATCGCAGCCAGAAGCTGGTGGCCGCAGACCCCGCTCAGAGTCCTGGGCCAGTTGCCTGTGCTCTGGGAGGCAGCCACCTCCACGCGAGGAGATGATGCTGGCCCAGGAGGCTGGACCGAGGGCAAGGGGTGGCCTGAGACAGAAGGCGTGGGCTGGAGGCCACCAGACAGGACGTAGGGGTGGGGGCATGGAGGCTCCCGGAGTCTCCGGGCCCAGCCTCTCCAGATCAACACACCAGAGACACTGTGGGCCAGGGCTGCCCTGTGGGAGGGTCCAGGAGAACAGGGCCAGGCTGGTGGGGGGTGACCTTGCCACCTCCTCTCTCTGCCATTTGTCCAATCGGTCGTGCCTCCCTGCCTTCGGTCTCTCTTCCCTTGTCTCCCGTCCATGTTTTGGGACGCCTTCCCCCAACCCTGACTCCCAGCCCCCTGACATGGTTCACATCCTAAAAAAAAACAAAAACACGTCCAAACCCAAGACTAAATAAATAAGACGCTGCCCTCCGGGAATGGGCCAGAGGGAGAGCAGCACCCCTACAATCCGTGGTCGGGCCGCCAGAGCCACTGGCTGGGCTGCCGGCCCCTCAGAGCTGGGAGCTGCCGCCCGGCCCCCCGGCTGGGCCCTGCTGGCTCAGCGAGCGGCAGCTGATCCTGCGGATGGAGTGCAAGGCCACCGTGCAGCAGCCCCGCAGCAGGGAGCTGATGTTGTAAATGGGCTGGCCCTGGCGTCGCTGTGAGCGGCACAGCCAGGCCACTGTGGGCACAGCGGGCACCACCACGGCCAGCAGATCCACGATGTAGTGGCGGCTCCAGTAGCTCTTGGGCTCCTTCTCGGCCGTAGCCACCTCTTCCTCCTCTTCCATGGGGCACGCCACACTCACCGACGGGCTGGGGTTGGCGCCGGGCCGGTGCGGGCTTGGCCCGCGGGTAATGGGCTCCGGGGCCTCGGGCTCGTCACCCACCGTCACCACCACCGCCGAGGTGGGGTCTTTGGGCCCCGGGGGGCGGGGCTCCGGCTCTGGGCACCTGCCCCCTGGCTCGGGGACTGCCCCGCAGGCCTGGGCCCGGGTTACTTTCTCCAGGATGGCGTCCAGGTCGGGCTGGTAGTGCACGAAGTCTGTCTGGATGGCACGCTCCTGCACGCAGCTGACCTGCACGCCGGCCTCCGTGCCGCACAGGAGCTTCTCGTAGGTGTTGCTGGCGGGGAAGCGGGGGCCTAGGCCGAAGCCGCCGAGCAGCGAGCCCTCCTCGGGGCCGCAGTCCACGCCCGACGACAGCAGGCTGCTGGCCTCCAGCGCGTCCGTCCGGCTCAGCGTGTCGTCGGTTGTCACGAAGCCGCTGTCAGCCCCGTCCTCGGTGGAGGCCCCGGGATGCTCGCCGGGTGGGCGGTCCCCGCACACAGCCGGGTCACTCAGCTTGGTGTAGGTGGAGCTGCGGGTGAGGGAGCGGGCGGGGGACCCGCCGGCTGACTCACCAGTGCCATCCTCCTTGGCCAGGCCATTCTGGGCCACCTCCATGCTGTGCAGCAGTGTCTCCAGCTTCTTGTTCTGGATGTTGATGTCCACAAAGTACTTCTGCAGCCCCTTGTCCTTGTCGATGAGGTTGTTCTTGACCGTGTCGATGACCTGCTTGAGCTGCTTGATCTCCTTGCGGGCCTCCTTCAAGGCCAGCTGGGCCTCCACGCGGTGGCACTCCTCCTCGATCCAGTCCTCCTGCATGCGCGACAGCTGCGTCTTCAGGTCATCAATCTCCGTGTCCCTGTGAGCGGAGGAGACACACATGCTCACTGCCTGGCCTGTCACCACCACCAAGGGAGGCAGGGAAGGGCTATCACCAAGCACAGAAGGGCTGTGCCCTCCAGCCCAGAGCTGAACACACAAGGCGTGACCCAGTGCCTCCTCCTCACTCCATGGGGGGTAAGGGGGCGGCCAAGGGGCGCCTCCTCCCGGGGGAGAAGCCATGTCCAGGCCCTTCTGCATCCCCGGCCCTGGCGGCCAAAATGCAGACGACTGTCCCCATTTAAATCCATGACCTACAGAAAAGATTAGACAAGGAAGATGCTCAGCATATAAATCAATGTTACTATAAAACCCAGACACATCCACTTTAAACTCTTAACACGAGGCAATAAAAACTAAACCTAAAATCTCCGCTCTAGGGAAAGGAACGTGGCCTCCTACGAAATCCGGTGGTGAAAACCGGCCATGGCGGGGGATGCAGGGGACAGGCCGTGGGCTGCTTTGCTTTGCTGAGGAATGTTCCAGCCGCCACGTTGGGGGAGACTGCTGATTTCACACCTTCCCTTAAGCAGGTGGGGGGGGGGGATGAAGAGTGGTGGGTGGAGCAGAAAAAAACGATGACAACGGATGGCTCTCTTTCAAATGCACTTAATGTCTCTGCTTTGTATCTACGGTGAAGGGGGGGTCGGCCTAAAAGATGGACAAAACAGTACAGGCCACTCCCAAGAGAAGAGGCCACGTGCCAGGCAAGCCTGATGCAGGCGTTTTAAATCCCCCGAGTTACAGACGAGTCCAGGGTGTGGGGGAGGGAGGTGAGGTAGATAAACAGCCTATCAAGTCTGGAGGGAAAGGCAGCGCGAGATGGGACAGGATGCAGTGAATGCAATGAGGACGGAGGAAAGCCACTCTGGAGATGGCATGTCCTGCCGGGGAATGCCCACCCCAGCACCCCATGCCCAGCCATGCAGCCCACGTGCCCCGAATTCACAGAAATGCAATCCACACATGGCTAGACCATTGCCCTGAGGGTTAGGAGTCCAGCAGAGAGATCATCCTACATCAAGCACCATGTGCTTCTCAGAGTCAGATGGAATGTTCAGTTCAGGACATGAGGCCAGGACTCACGCTCTGCAGTATGTCACAGGGACTGTGAAGGTGGCCGCGGTGGCCGTGAAGGTCAGCAACGGCATTATCTGGAGAGGGATGGGCTGGACCACTCAACGGGACACCACTCCGTGATGGCGGTGGGGAGCCGGAGCTGCTCAGAGCGGCAATGACAGATGTACCAGCAGGCACGGGGGACCCTCAGTCTAGGAAACCCTCTGTCCGGACGCTGAGCCCTAGGAGGGAGTGTGAGCTCGGGGGAAGGGGCTGGGCATGCTCAGTGTGGCCGGGCCCTGCCCCTCTCCCCTTGGAGCCAGCAGGACCCCAGGCCAGGGAGCTGTGGTCTCCCCACCCCGTCTAGGACGTTACATTTGAACCAAGCCTTGAAAGACGAATTTGCCAAGGAAGCAAGACAGCAGCAAGGCCATCTCAGGAAGTGGGGAAAGAGCAAACAAAAGCACAGAGTCTAGAAGCTTCTTTAAGGGGAAGGGAGGTGACTGCAGGAGACAGGTACCTATCAAAGTGAACGCATGGAGAGCATGCCGCATGTCTGCAGAGCAAAGAGCTGCCACGGGTTTCCGTAAGAGCAGCCAGGGATTTGAGGTGTTGGCACGCCCATGCCAGGGCATCGTGCCCAAACCACACAGGGTGGACGGCCTGCTCCAGCCACCGGGCCAGCCCCAGAAAGGAAGTGGGGAGATGGGCTGTCTGCTTCCTGAGGACGTTAGTGCAAATGGCCAGGCAGACCCCGGGCACCACTGAGGAGACGATGGGATCTAAAAATAGAAATCTCAACTCTCCAGACAGGGTGGCCCACAGAATGCCACCTGTAACTTCCTGTGGGTCAAAACCACAACAGGTCCAGACCGGACTGGCTGCTTGGCAGAGCTCTGGCCACAGAAGGCAGGCTCCTGCATAGCGGATGGTTTGCTTTCGATTGCCAAGTCCAGGACAGACAGATCCGAAAAGACAGAAAAGCCTAGTGGCAACCGGGGGCCTGGGCCATGGCCGCTGCTGGGAATGGCATTTGTTTCTGGGGTGATGGGAATATTCTGGAATTAGATATTAGTGAGGGTTGCGTGATTCTGTGACCATACTAACAATCACTGAATTGTACACTTTAGAGGGGCAAACAGTATCGTTTTTTAAAGAGAGGAAGGACACCATGATCAGGGTGGCCTGCCCTGGCCCTCAGCTCCCGGCGGCTGCGTGTTTTAACCGACACAGCGCAGAGATGCTTAAGATGATGAGGGATCCAAGGGCTGCTCTGAAGCATCAAACATAAAGACGTGGCTGCGGCCCAGAGAGGAAGCAGCTGAGAGGGTAGGAGTCTGCCCTCAGGTCTGGAGAACAAGCTCGGATGGAACCGTGGGGGGTTCCGGGGGGACCCCCGGGCTGGGTAGGAGCCTGAGAAACGTTTCTCAGGATCTCACATCATCCATAAGTAGATGCGCAGAAAGGCTTCTGGGGCCTGAACGGGTGGGCTGAGAGCCCCCACCCCCACCCCACTACTCCCTGGGGGAAAACAAACTGGGGCTGAGGGGGTGTTCCCAGCCCCCAGTCCCTCCCCCAGGGAAGGGGAGCCAGCGCCCCTGTGCCCCTGCTCCCAGGTGGAAAGGAGCCGGGGGATAGGAAGTGGTTAAACAGGGCTGCCAGGCCCAAAGTGGGAGAGCGCTGCCTTGGGGTGTGGGGAGGACTGGCCGGCTGTCAGGGGAAGCTGCCTACAGTCAGGGAGAGCAGCTGAGGGGAGCACAGAGGCGCCTGGGGGCTCTGGGAAGGGGCTCTTTGGATAAGACAGGGCGGCCCGGGTGCCGGGAAGCCCTCAGCCACTCCTTCCTCCCAGAAGTGCCCCAGGACCCTAGGTCTCTGGCTCAGTACGTCTCCAGGGCTGTCCCCCCCGCCCCCAGCCCCTCGCCAGCGGCTCACCGGTCCTGGAGCCGGTCCTGCGTGTCCTTCAGCCGCGCCTTCAGGTGCCGGATGCACACCTCCTTCTGCTGCAGCGGGGTCAGGTACTGCTCCGGGGTGGGGGGCTTGACGCCATGGTTGTCGCTGCACAGCGTGTACTTCATGGAGCGCCTGCACAGGGACACGTGTCAGCGCAGAGGGAGGAAGAGGTCCCCAACCATCACCAGACAGTCCCAGGCCAGGATTCCCCCCACCCCCCAGGAGCCTGTGTGACCACCAGAACACCCAGACCTTCTGGAAGGCAGGTTTTGTGAAAGCTCTTCTGAGGGCGCGGGGGGGGGGGGGGGG
>NW_027530508.1:3380679-3444467 GCF_008692635.1 Crocuta crocuta
GGGGGGGTGGCTCGGTCGGGTTAAGCATCCGACTTCTGCTCAGGTCATGATCTTGCAGTCGGCAAGTTCGAGCCCTGCGTCAGGCTCTGTGCTGAGAGCTTGGAGCCTGGAGCCTGCTTCAGATCCCGTGTCTCTCTCTCTCTCTGCCCCTCCCCCCCCCACACCCTGTGTCTCAAAAATGAATAAACGTTACAAAAATTAAAAAAAGAACAAAAGCTCTTCTGAGCGGAGACCACAGTGGGGAGCTCAGGGCTCCTCTGGTTGGGGCGGGGACACATGACAGAGCGCACGCACATCCTGGCACCGTGTTCCGTGCTCTCCTGATGCTATTGGTCAACTCATTCCCGGTGGTGATCCCAGAACTCCTGCGTCTGGTCTTCTAACCCAGAGCGCAAGGTTGGGGGCCAGAGGCTGGCGGGGTCCCCCTCCCTGTGTAATTCTCCCAGGGCCTGCATGGAGGCACGGACACCCCCCAGAGCCCAGAGCCTTCACTGCCTGGCCCGCAGGACCGTGGGGGACACAGGGTGCGGACATGTGTGCGGGCACGGCCGTCTCCAAACACACTCTGACACCCTGCTTGCCGTCCTCACGGACTCATGGGTTTGCACGGCCACACACACGCACTTCCCGGGAGTGCACAGCTGAGTACAATCACCCCGCCCCGGCTGTGTCTGCACGCCCACGTCCATGTGCGCATGCCCGTGCCTGTACGTGCAGCCACCCCCAGGGGCCACTCACACGTATGAGGACACCAGCCCACACACGGGTTCACGCAGACGCACACGGACCCTTCCCACCCCGCGTACACACGTGCGTGCTCCGAGGGCACATGCAAACGCGCGTGTGAACACCCACCAGCTCTGGGCATCTATGCGTTAACAGCTGTACCCTGAGGTGGCAGTACACTGGGTGCCACATGCGTCCCAGCCTGGGGTGGCACAGATGTGCATGTCTGCGTGCGTGCATGCGTGTGCATGCATGTGCACGCGTGTGTGCGGTGAGCGCGCCCTGGTCTCAGCTCTGCAAAGGTGGAGGAATTCCCCACTCAGTGGAGGATGGAGGGCCAAGGCAGGGAGCACCCGGCAGGGAGCACCCGACTTCACTGGCGGCTCAGCCGCCTCCACTCAGCTCTGGTTGTTCTGTTCACAAGGAAAGCTCCTTGGGTCTTGGCTTCAAAGCCCGGGCACGGTCTCACACAGCCTGGCAGAGGCCCTGTGGCCCTCCCGCTCTGCTCCTTTAGGGGCTGGGGACCCCCCTGGGTCTGGGGAGGGGCAATGACATTGCCGGGTCTGAAAGGGACAGGCTGAGGGAGTCTGAAAGGCTCTGTGGGAGCCGGCTATGGAGGACACAGTGTTTACGGAGGAAACAGTGTCTGCAGACGGCCACCCATCCAAGAGAACGCGTGGACAGTGGTGGAGAGAACGGGCAACGATTCTCCTGTACTTACGCACCTCACGGTCCCTAGGTTTAACTCAAGTCATATCATGTGCCGGCCTGTTTTCCGTGTGACAAGGGGCAGAGGGGTGGCGTGGGTCAGGAGCCTGGGATGCCCCCTGTGCGGGCTCTAAGAATCTCCTTCCAAAAGAGAAGCCAGCCAACGGGGGCCGGAGCCCCACACTGCGGACATTCTGGCAGCTGCCATGCAGGGACCCCAGCTCAAGGGACACTGGTCTGTGCTGAGTGACAAGGGCTTCTCCCTGGGCCCCCTGGGGCAGGGTGGCGGGGGGAGGGGGGAGTGGCAGCCAAACCAGGATCAGTTAAACTAGTACAGTTGAGAATGACAGAAGAAGTAGACATTCTCGCGCTTCCCATGTGCTTTCATGAGTGGGTTTCCTCTAATATAACATTTAACACTCATACATTTTTAGTCACTAGCTCTATCTTTGCAGGGAAAAAAAATATATATATTTAAAACTGAGAAGAAGAACATACCATAAGTCGTGGCTCTCCGCTATTCATTCATGCCCTGCAATTCCTGCCTGTTTGCACCGAGGCCACAGCTGCGGCCTCACTGCTCACCCACAGCTCACGCAGCCCAGGTGGGCAAGGAGACCCTCTCCCGGGAATTCTCAGCCTTGGGCTGGGGCCGTCCCCGTGCACTGCACTTATGACATGCATCGCAAAACTCTGCTCCGGAGAAGCACTAAAGTTGCCGATTATATTTTCAAAGCGTAAGTGAACACATCAGTCGGTGCCACTCATGACCCCTGTGCTCCACTCTGCGCTGGGGGTGCGGCCCCGAGGGCGGGGGGTGGGTCCCACACACGCGTGTCACCCATCACACGTGCCGTGGCATTAAACTCTGATAACAGCCATCTCAGCCTGATCTGAACATCACTTCACACCAAGGACAGCATCTCTGCTGGAAGGTCAAGGCCAGCGTTTGCCATCCTGGCGGCCCAGGACTCCTATGTGGGACCAAAGTCCTCGTGAGGGTGGCGACCAGTACGGGCCACCTGTAGACAGCACCCCAATGAAGCCTGTGGGATGTTGGTCTCTCTTTACAGACACGGGAATGGAGACTCAGAGACGGGAAGTACGAAGGTCAAGGCCGTGGTCCCCTGGCTCCGCTGGGAAATGAGGATGGGCCGCCATTACGGATGTCACTCCCTGGTTTTCAAGGACGCATAGCTTCTCTTCGCCTGCCTCCCTGGCCGATCCCGCTTTTTCCGTTACCTTCCGCCACTGCTGAGGGCACAGCCTGGCAGGCATGCCACACTCCGCCTTCCACACCAGCTCCACCCCTGTCCCTCTCACAGGGGCCCCTGAGGACAGCAGGATGGCAGACGCCTCGAGTGGCTTGTCCCTACCCGTCTTGCCCTTTTCCCACAACGGGGCTCCAATTTTGCATGGGGTGGCATGGCACCAGGGCAAAGCCGACTCTCCCCACACCACCTGCCCGGTGGCTACGGCCAGTGCCAGCCAGCAAGGTGGAGACGGAAGTCCCCTCTCTGAAAACAAGAGCCTCTCGTGCTGGGTCCCTGTTCCTTCCGGACCCGCTGCTGACCTGAGGCCTGGAGGGGTAGGAGCCTCTTGGAATGGCAAGGACAAAGCTGTACCCCAAGGACAGCGGGACAGGAAGATGGGACGGGGGTCCAGACCCTTCCAGGACCTTGCTCTGAAACATTACAGGTGCTATGCGGCTGGCGGTGTCGTATCCCTCTCATGAACAGGGGCTGAGGCTCAGGGACAGTGACGCGCACAGCCAGTGATGCTGCACTCCTAGAGCCCTGGCCTGCCCCACCCGGGGCACAGCCAGCAGGCGACCAGGCCCAGGGGAGGCCTTACCTGGGTGTGGGGCTGCTGTCGCTGCCCTTGCAGGAGCCCGAGTTGCTGCTGCTGCTGACAGAGGAGGTGCCGTAGGCGTCCCGCACGCTCACTGGGGGAGAGGTGCGCCTGGAGGCAGGGAGAAGAGGCAGGTGCTCGTTCTGGCTGGCAGGCAGCGGCGGACACTGGGTGAACACCGCCAGGCCGCTGCGGCCCAAAGGGCCCCCGCTGCGGGGTCGCCACCGGGGAGAGAAGCAGAGGGGACAGGGGGACGCACAGACAGGGATGACAGAACAGATAGCGCAAATCAAGATGGAAAACCAGGAGCAGGCTGGTCCTCCTGGTTCCCCAGGACAGGAATGCAGGCTGGGCAGGGCTGGGGGCGGCGGTGGGGGAGGGGGGGGTCCCATCTGCTCTCGCCAGGGGTCCTCAACTTCTAGGGTCCCCCGAGCCCAGAGGAGGGCCCTGCCTGGGCTGACACAGGTGGGGCAGAGCAGGGCAGGCAGGGGTAGGGACAGGAGGAGGGCACACAAAGGTCAAAGTCAAGGCCGGGGCAGAGTGAGCCAGAGTGGGTGACGGCATTCGTCCCCTCGGGAAGCTGTGAAGCTTAAGGGCAGTACTGGAGCTGGTAGGAATCCAGCGGTTTCCTTCTTCAAAGACCTTTTCTATCCACTGTGTCACTTGAGCCCTTAAACAGTTCCAGGAGGAGGTGTGTGGTGGCAAGCCCAGTTTTAAAGCTGGGAAACCTGGGGAAAGTCGGTGGCAGACTGGGGACAGAGACCCTCCCTCCTCCCACCGTCTGAAGCCAAGGGGTGGGGGGGGACTCACCTGCGGGATCCAGCAGAGGCCCGTCTACTGCCCGGCAGGGACATGGCCATGAGGCTGCGGGTCCGGGTGAGGGGCAGGATGGGCGGTGTCCCCGGGGCTGAGGAGAGAGGGCGCGTTGGGGGGGGCGCGGGGAGGGCCGGACCAGGCCACGTCATCCTTTCGCCGGGGCCGCTTCCTGGCATGGCTCTGCTCTCACCCTTCAGCAGGACACCCCGGGACTGAGTGGGGGCCTGGCCGGCAGGCTCTGGCCACGGCTCCCGCCACCTGACTTAAAGTCTCGATCCTTGGGCCTCAGGGGCAGCCAGACCTCATGGATCCAACCCCGTGTTCTCCAGATGATCGAATGTGGACAGAGAGCTCGGAGGCCTTGCCTAAGGTCCCACGGGCTTCGGGGCAGGGCTCCTGACTCAGCGCGGCCAAGAGTCCTCTGCACTACAAGCCAGGATCCCTGATCCCTGACTCGGACCCCAGCCCTCGGCAGACAATCCTCCCTCCTCGGCAGTGGGGTGGGGGGGGCTGCAGGCTGGAGGACTCCTGGGGCGGGACCAGGAACCCCCAGTTAGGCTGGGCTAGTCTCGACGTCACCTTCCCAGGGCGCCCGCTGGCGTGTGGCTCAGGGCTTCCTGTCTACAGGGGAGACAAGACAGACCGACATATACCAGCACACGTGTAGAAAGACATATGGATACACACGACTGTGGAAAGGTACTATGTCCCGGCCATTGTGAGGCATGCCACACACGTCTCGGCGCCTGCCCACAATGCAGCACATGCAGCCCCCACCCCCGCACATGCAACCTACACACAGGCATGCCTGCACCCGTCCATGCAAACACACGCTGATTTCAGCATGCAGCAGGACCTCAGAGCACAGGCTCAGAGCAGATGAGCAAAGGGGCAAATGGGTACAGAGGCCCTCCTCTGGGGGTGGGGGTGGGGGGCGCTTGGTGGGCTGGACCTCGTAGGAAGCCACCGGGCCTATAGGGACCCTTCCTTGGCATTCTTGACAAGTGGGTAGGGGCTTAGGCTCCAAGGGCAGCCCTGCGGGGCTCTAAGGAGGGGAGAGGCCCCATGGTGGGCTGGGTGTTGGCTGTTGCAGGGAGGCCCCCGGACTGGGTGTCACCCTGGAGCCCCTGTTGTCCGAGGCGGATGGGCCTGGGCTCTTGTGCCAACATGCCCGTCCTATGCTATAGCTCCAGAGCCCCAGTTCCCTCCTCATTCCATGCTCAGAGCAGGGACTAAGGCCGACAGCCTGGGCCCCTGGAGACTCGGCCAAGGACACCATGCCCCAAGCTCCCCCCACGCTGGAGAGAAGCTTCCACCGTGCCCCGCTGCGCGCAGACCCCGTGCCAAGCACGTTACGTACAGTGTGCCATTGACTCCTCCCAAAAACCCTATGAGGAAGTGCCGTGATTAGTCCCCTCGTCGATGACAAATCCCCGAGCCTCCCAGAGGAGGGACTCTGGCCCAGTCACACCCACGCAGTGCAGCAGGGCCCACATCGGAACCAGGCCAGGCCTAGACACCCCAGGAGCTGGGTCTCAGACTCCGGGGTCCCCTGGCCGGGCACCACCCCTTCCCACGTCACGGCCTCCCGGGAGCCTGGTCGGCCCGCCCAGTGGCGGGGCTGCCTCCTGAGAAGACAAAGGCTCTGCTCAGGTGGCCTGTTTCCTGGCCGTGACACAGAACGTGACCTGTTCCCCTGGAGGACCGGGACACAGCCAGCATTGTCTGTCCGGAGGTGTCGGGTGCCGGGCGCAGAGGCTGCGGACACCATGCCTGTCACCTGAGCTGCTCCCCCAGCTCGCACCCGTCATGGCCCAGTCAGGCAGGGCCCCTGGGCAATGTAGGGCCGGCCCTTGGAGGAGGAGCCATGGGATGGAAGACAGTGCTCCCCACACTCGTCAGGAAGGCCACCGAGGGCTCCAGGCCTCCCGGGCACCACTTGGGGCCGATGGNGGCAGCCTGGCTGCCCCAGCCATCCTCCCGGCCTCACCCCTTCCCTTCTTGCTCTTGGGAGGCTGCGCTGAAGAGGCTGTGCCTTCAGGAGGACTTTTCAGCAGCGGCAGGACTCGGTGGGACTCAGATCCAAGGACAGGCCCTGCCCTTCCAGGCCAGCTCTCGGCCAAGGGTGGCTAAGGAGCGAGGGAAGTCCAGGCGGAGTCGCGGGCGTCTGTCCTGGGAGGCAGGCAAGGCGCCTGGTTTGCCTTGGTGCTGAGTGTGGCCTCAGTACAATGAAGGCTTTGTCCCCGCCCCCCCCCGGCCGTCCCTGCTCCCCCCTGCNTGTGGGGTGGGAAGGAGACAGCGTTTGTACTTGGACGGACCTGCTGGTCTCCTGGGAGGCCAGAGCCAGCCAGCCAGCCATTCAGGACGGAGGTGGAAGTGCCATTTCCCCTGCTGGGACAGGACCTTGCAGGCAGGGGTCCCTCAGGGGAGGGCAGAAGCCACCCAGGCCCAAAGGGAAGCCACCTCTTCAGGATCCTGCTCAGAAGCCTCGGTGTGCCCCGTGTGCTCGCTCAGGTCCCCCCTCCCCTTGCGGGCCCCAGAGAGGAGGCGGGTTGCCATGGTCTCCGAGCCGCCTGCCTGCTCCCCTTGAGGCCCACAGCCCTGTCCCCTGGCAGCAGAGGCTGCCACTTGGAGGGAGAGGTGGAAAGGAAACCCTTCACCATGGGGAGCTGGACTGAGTCTCTTAGCACCTTAACCCTCCCGCCAGCCTCCCTCCACATCCCCATCCTGCCTGCATCCTGCCAACTCTACCACTTTGATCAGTCCCTCATCTACCCCATGGTCTCCTGAAGGCCTGCGGGGGGTGGGGGTGGGGGGTCCAGGGGATGCACTGGGATCTAGGAGACAGGACACCGAAGGACGTAGAAATGGAATCAGATCTGGGCTCCGTTCCCAGCCCTGTCACCCTCCACATGCAGGCCTTGGCAAGTCACGCCACTTCCCTGAATCTGCGCCTCCTTGTGCTGGGGTGCACCTCATACGGTAACTGCGGCAGGATAATGCGTGCCCGGGGCTCAGCCCGGTGCCCGTCACACAATGCACACTCAAACGGGGGGCTGCCGGTGTAGAACATTGCAACGCAACGTGAGCTTCAAAACAGAAGCACACTCAAGGCATTCTGTGGCCTCACGAGGGTCAGAGAAAGCTTCTCCAAAAGGAAATTTACACTGGGTCTTGAAGGATGAATAGGAGTTCGTCAGCAGGAGAAAGCAAGTGGGAAGGAAGGAGAAGGCGGGGCAAAGGCCGTGAGTCGTTCAACTGTGCGGCTGCCGAGGACACTAGGAGCCTGGTGAGGTCAGAGGCCCAGTTCAGACTTGCGGTTTAAAAAGCCCCTGGGGGAGGGGACCTTAGTGGGGTGTGGCTGGGAAGGGACAGGAATACAGGCAGAGGGCCAGTCAGGAGGTTATCAAGAACTTCCAAGGGAGAAATCAGAAGAGACTGGGTGAGGGCAGCAGGGGCAATGGGGAAGAGATGTCTGGAACCTCAAGAGACATCAGGGGCCCCCGATTAAGTAAAAATTGGGCACGGCTCTTGGTCCTGGCATTCAAGGCCCGTTCATCTATACCCTCGCGGGGAAGCCCGGTCAGTCACTCTCGCGCCTCCGCGTGGGCCGTTGGTCCAGCCTGCAGTACCCTCCCTGCCCTCTGCTCATGCACGCGCTGCATACCGCCTGCAAGGCTCTGGCCTGCACAACTCTCCCCTCCGACTTTCCGATTCACTTACTGTCGGAGCCACTTAGCATGCCATGCTTTGGGTGGAAACTCAGGGAGCACCACCCTCGGGGGGATTTCACGAAAACAAACACAACCAACACACAACTGTTAGCAACACAACTGTCTGAGCACGTCTGGTGGGCCAAGGGGTCGGATCAGATGGTCTCTAAATTAAAGCCTTATTCGCCTTCAGTGACTAGGGCTCCTGGGGTTTCAGTTTCCACCGCTGCGACACGAGGAAGCTGCATTCCTTCAAAGAGACACGGTGGCATTTTACTCAATCAGCGAGTCATGGGGGAGAGACCAGGCGCTTGCGTTAAGCCAATATTTTAGCTAAGTGAATGTCCCTGAATGTACTCTCCGTGATTTTTTTTGCAAACGTTCGGTCATCAGTAAAAGAAGCAAGCCACCCTCAAATCCCAGGGAACAGGATGGTCCGTGTCTGATGACTCAGACCTCTGGCAGCAGAGGACACAGCCGACAGAACAGACCTGGGAGGGGTCCTCTCTCTGCCAAGGCGACTCCGGAAGGCTGAGCAGCCCTCCCGGCAAACAGCAGAGCGTCTGGTGCTCCTCAAAGGCCAGTGCAGTGCGAGCCTGGGCTGAGAGCGTGCCGGCAGCCGTGCTCCGAGCCCCGGAGGGTCAGTGCTCACGGGGGCTGGCTATCCGCGGCTTGGGAGCTCGGGACACCTTCCATTGGCTTCTCGCCCCCCCTCCCCTCCCCCCACTGTGGGTGTCTGGCCCCTCAGAAACGGACGCTCTTTCTCCCTGAACTTGGGAAGGCTGTTCTCCAGCTTGCTTCCTGCGTCCTGCACAAGCTGTCGCCTGTGTTGGAGCCACAGGTGGGATCCATTGGACCCCTTCTTGTCACTGTGACAGCCCCACAACCTGGCCAAGGAGACGGCTCCCCTTGTGTCTGTTTCACTTCCGGAAGGCCTCCTGTTAGCCTGCTTCTCTATCTAAAAAAGGTTCTGCGGGTTTAAAATGCATGTACTGTGTATTTTCCACAATGAGCTACTTGGCGTCGAGTGGGACGGCTGTAATGAGACAGACCAAGACGAGTGTGGGTGGGGCCGCGGAGATGCTGGGATTGTCACCCACGGCTGGTGGGAACGCAAAGCGGCGCGGCCACCGTGGAAAGCAGCGCGGCAGCTCCCCGGAACGCTACACGCAGACTTGGCAGGTACCCTGGCACTTCTCCTGGCGGGTCAATAGCCCCGAAGAATAGGACACGGGAGCGCAAGGGAGAGCTCGTCCGGCAATGTTCGTGGTGGCCCTGCTCAGCGTAGCCAGAAGGAGGGCAACGACCCAAATATCTGCCAGTGTCCAATGAATGGGTAAATGACATGATATTCCCAACTCAGGGAATATCACTGAGTCAAAACAAAAAAATAAAAAGGCACGAGGTACAGACACCTGTCACAACATGGATGAACCTTGAAGGGACGCCAACGAAAGAAGCCAGCCACAAAAGGCCACACGTTGTATGATTCCGTTTATATGAAAGGCCCTTAGCAGGCCAGGAGCAGAAGCAGAGGAGTGGCTTCCTGGGGCTGGGGGGAAGGAGGGGCCGGCAAGGACCTCTAGGAGGTCTCTTTTGGGGACAATGTTCTGGAATTAGATAGTGGCGATGGAGACACAACTCTGTGAGTGTACTAACTCCCCCCTCCCCCTGGCTGTACATTTTACAAGGGTGAATTTTATGGTGTGCGAATTCTTATCACAATAAAAAACACATTTTTAAACTACATAGTATATAATTTAAGCTATTTTTTTTTAATGTTTACGTTTTTGAGGGAGAGAGCGTGAGCGGGGGAGGGGCAGAGAGAGGAGGGGGGACAGAGGGTCGCAAGCTGGCTCCGTGCTGACAGCGCAGAGCCCTGAGCTCACGAACCGCGAGATCACGCCCTGAGCAGAAGTCAGATGCTCAGCCGACTGAGCCACCCAGGCCCACATGAACAGCTGTTGAAGGACGGGGATGGTCCGAAGAGGAGGAGGGAATCACCTAGGGCGGCGCAGCCAGGTGCCGCGGGGCGGGAACTGGAAGCAGCCATCAACCCTGCACCTGACCCAGGCAGGTGGCCCGGGCGCCTCCCTGGTGCTCCCGACCCTGGGTCAGCCCAGAGGAGACAGGAGGCCCGTGGCTGCCACCCGCACATCTGATCCTCCCCGGTCCCCTGTGCAGGGAGGCCAGGGGGAGACGGTTCTTAGGGACACACGGGAAACTTGAAGCCGCAGCGGTGGCGGGACTGCCCGAGGTCACACCCTGGACTTCCAGGTCGTGGGCGCCTGCACTTCTACCGCATCACAAAGGCCTCATAGCACAACAGAACCCGGACACATATTCTTATGCTGCACAAAAGGGGAAAAATTTATTTTCCCAGGAAACTGCGAGAGCGTGGTGGAGAGGAGGGGGGCACACCAAAACGGGGGACAGGCAGAGCACGGCTGAGCGTGGAAACAATAACTCGTCCGGTGCCTCTCCCTAGCCAGTGTGCATCCCCCCCCTCCAAGATCCCCCCTCCCCCCATGAGGGCAAAGGAGCCATCCTTAACGTGAAGACCACTGCTGTCCCCTCCCAGCAGTGGCTGCACCCTGTCTGGTAGCACAGGTGCTGAGCGAGCCCTCCACCGAGAGCCCCTCGGCTCCTCTGGGCCCCCTCTCCTGGTCCCTCTCGGTAACCTGGAGTCTCGGCCACCCTGTATTTGGTAGGAGTCACCCTTTGACCCTGCCCATCTCTTCCGGACTCAGCCAAGGGAAGGAGTGGGGGGGATGGGAACTCTCCTCTCCTTCAGAGATAGTTGTTGCTTTATCACCACCTCAGGCCCCGGAGGTGACTGTGAGATTCCTGGCCCGCCCTCCCAGGCCAGCTGCCCTGGGGTGCTCTCCTGTTTGGGGAGGGGGCGGCCAGGGGACACTGGTTTCCATCCCCCGTGTCAGCTGCTGCCTGTCTGCACACACCCACGGGGAGGTGGGCGGAACCGAGACCCCAGCCCGGTGGCTGCCTGGCAAGTGGCTCTGGCAGATGGAGGCCCTTGGCGACCTTGGCCACAGCATACGCTTTCCTGGGCTTCCTGACTGATAGAGCTGTCAAGCCTGAGCCTGGCTCCTCTCTCTACCCCCTCCTCCTGAACTTCCCGCTCTCCAGCACCAGAGGAAGGGGGAGCTGGTGGGGCCGCTATGCCTAGGGGTTCTCCCTTTTGTCCAGGTCCCTGCCTTGCCCCCTCCCCCACTTCTACATTGGTCCCCAAGTACCAACAAGGCTAACACGTTCTCAGAATTCCAGAATGGAAGGGGTCCTGGCCAGATTTTGTCACAACCTATCATTGTGCGGAGAGAAAATGAACCCCAGAGACAGGCTGCGNAACAAGAGGGGCAGCTTTTTGAGTAAAACGGTCTTGGAAGGAAGCCTAGGGGTGAGACAGAACAAGTCCCACCCTCTTGAGGGCAGCTCACAAATGACCTGTAGTAAAATACACATTGAAAGCAAGGCTGGGGAAGAAGAGAACACGGCCTGACCCCAGACAGCAAACACGGCGGCAATAACGAGTCTCAGATTCAACTCTGGGCTTCCTGGCCACTAATGCAAAAAGAGAAATCATTCCCAGTCTTCTTGTTCTCGTGGTTAAGGGAGAGCAAGAGGCAGACGAGTTCTTCGGGAGAAATAAAGATTAAAAAAAATTTTTTTAAACATCTATTCATTTTTGAGAGATAGGGAGAGACCGAGTGTGAGCAGGGGAGGGGCAGAGAGAGGAGACACAGAATCTGAAGGAGGCTCCAGGCTCTGAGCTGTCAGCACAGAGCCTGACGCGGGGCTCGAACTCCCGGACTGTGAGATCATGACCTGAGCCGAAGTCAGACGCTCCACCAACTGAGCCACCCAGGCTTCCCAGGAGAAATAAAGATCTTAAAGGCTACAAGAGACATTTTTGCAGGGGATTTGCAGGAAGGCGGAGACCAGCAGGGAGAATCCTAAGACAGAGGAGAGCCAGCGTCCTCTTACCCAAGGTGCCCTGTGTGGGCTGCACCTTGCTGACGTGACTGAAGGACACGTGGAGCACAAGTACCAAAGGGCTAAAGGGATGTGGACGCGTCATCCGATCTGCCTGGGGCCACAGTCCCTTTCCGTGGGGACAGCGCCCTCCCTTCCATCTTCCTGGGAGGCACACAAACTCAGGCTGCCTCTGGCTCTCCCTCCCCCGCCCTCTCCCGGCACTGCCTGACGATCTAGTCCAACTGCCACATTTTTCTCAGACTCGCCAAAGGCCACAGTGTGAGCTGCCGGAGAAGCGACAGGAGGCTGAAGGTGGGCCAGCTGACTCCCATCCCACCGGCCACCCCAGGTGTGTGACGCCTGGCTGTCGCCAAGTACCATCCATCTCCTCGAAGCCCCCGGAGGCCTGGCGTGGGGATAGGAGTCTTGCTCACGCCACCGTTTTTGCTTGAGCCCAGGGGCTGTGCCCACCCCACTTCAGCATCCCCCACCTCCCCCCCCAGGTCCTCTTCCGCCCCAGCTGTCAGCTGCCTTGTCATCCTCGGCGGCCGGTCCCTGTCCAGCTGACTTCCACCGGTACTTAACGTCAGCCTGCATTCTCTCACCTTTGCCAAGGTCCAGGCCCTGCGGCGAGGCCCGGTGTGGCTCACACTTGCTCTAGGAGGGTAGGTGATTATCAACCCTTCTCTCGAGAAGCCTTCCCTCCCTGGAGGGGCTGCCCAACCCCTTCATTTCCTGAAAATGAGGATTTAAAAACACTCTAAAGGGAGATGCTGCAAACATCTATGTTCTATTTAAAAAGTCCTTTGGAGGAGGTTAAGAGGCTTAATCTAAAAGAGAGAAACCATGGCTTTGGGCTCAAAGATATATGGATTTGAATTCCAAACTCCCCCATCCACTGCCTTTATGACGGTAGGACTTTACTTCCCTGAGCCTTAGTCTCTTTATCTGTAAAATGGGCCTATTGACAGTTGGGCATGAGGATGGTCATGGTTAGCAATAACGCACGCTAAATGCCTAGCACGAATCCAGCATATGGAAAGCGTTCCACAAACAGTAATTATTCATTAACCTAAATCTCTTCTTGCTTTTAATCATATATATTAAACCTTTATCCCAGTCCAGAATCTAATCTGAAGTATAATAATAGCTGGTATCTCTGGGGTGCCTGACCACAGACTCATTTATTTATGTATTTATTTAAAAATTTTTTTTAATGTATATTATTGAGAGAGACAGAGTGCTAGCGTGGGAGGGGCAGAGAGAGAGGGAGACACAGAATCCGAAGCAGGCTCCAGGCTCCGAGCTGTCAGCACAGACCCCGAGCCCGACGCGGGGCTCGAACCCACAGATTGCGAGATCCCGACCTGAGCTGAAGTCAGACCCTTAACCGACTGAGCCACCCAGGCACCCCTACAGATTCATTTAGACACACTTAAGTCTACTGGCCAAATTAAAAAAAAAAAAAAAAAGAGGAAAAGGGAAAAAAATCACAAACCAATCACTGCCTACCAAATGGCAGAATTTCAGGACACTGTCATTCTGATCCAACAGAGTGTCTTAAAAATGGATGTGAACAAAATAGGAATTCCTGATATGAATGTGACGCCTCTCGGCACCTCCCTGCTCCCTCTCCGGCCCCAGCTACCATCTCCTCCCGGTGATGCACCAGTCTCAGCACTACTACCTCTCACAGGAGCCAGAGGGATCCTTTTAGAGTATGGATCTGGGCATGTCTCTCCTCCACTCAAAACCTTTCCCAGGGGCCCCCATCTTGGAATAGAAGCTTATAGAAGCTTTGGCTTCCCTCCCTCTAGCTGATGCTAAGCTCTGCATCCTGCCCCACCCTTCTTCTCTCTCTCACTCACCTCCTGCTCCCCTCACCCATGCTGCTCTGACCGCACTTCCGCTCAGGGCCTTTGCACACGCTGTTCCCTCTGCCTGGAATGTCCTCCCTGCTCTCTCCCCACTGCAGGTCTTTACTCCAAGGTCACCTTCTCAGTGAACCTTCCTTGACCACTTTATTTAAAACACAACCCTCCCTTGCCCAGGACTCTTTTCTGTTTGTGCTCTATTTTCTTCACAGTCCTTATGTGGAGATATTTATGCATTTGCTTTATTATCTCTGGAACAGAAGCTGCGGGAAGGTAAGGACATGTGTGCGTTCTGTTCTTTATCTAACTCTCAGCACCGAGACCAGTGCACTTAGTACAGCATAGGCCCTCGATAAATATTTGCTGAATAAGGGGGTCTGCACGCACTTGGGTTGATGTCACCACCAAATAAGCGCAGGCTTCTTAGCAAATCAAAACAGGGGCCAAAAAAGCTCTATGGCACTTTGCATACATTATTATAGTCCTTTCTACACATGGTGTCTTATTTAGGGGCTTGTCTCTTCTTCTAGAATTATCTGAATCTTCCATAGGCAGCAGGGACGGGGTGCAGAACTCTTAGCAACAGCATCTTCAGGGAAAGGATGAAAGCTGTCATCTCACTGGCATCTTGCCAGGCACCCAGGATTATTCTCTCAGTTCACGCGTATGTCCCCCACAGGTTAGGACGCACACGTTCCCTCCATTTTACCCCCAGGGATGCTTAGGCTCTGGGGGCCGACTCACACACATAAGGACGTGTGGCAAGCAGGAGGTGATGCTGGTTGGGACTCAGGACTGGTTGCAGCCGCCCCTCCAAATTACATCTCTGCACCAGAAAATCCAGCCAGTTGTCCCAACCCCTAATCCAGACAGCTGCCCCCAGAGAAAGAGGAATGACACTCAGTTATAGCTGATCCTCGTGATCTGCGGATTCTGTATTTGCAAATTCCCCTAGCCGCTAAAAGTTATTTGTAACCCCCCAGATCAGTACCCACAGTTCTTTCACAGGAGCCATGAACAATGTGAGTTTCCCTGTAAATTCCCAGCTGGGGTGGAAGGCAACCTTGTTTCATTTCTTATACGGCCAACAAGTGCCCTTTTTCAGCCTATTGAGTGCCACATTTTTAACATTTTGGGGCTTTTCGTTGGGGACTTTGCTGTTTAAAATGAGAACAGTGAGGTGCTGACAAATTGTCTTATCTTCCTGTGCACCAGGAGGCTGTGATGTGCCTTCTGCAGAAAATAATTGTTGTCTGATGAGCTTCGATCAGTGTGAATTACAGCTCTGCCCGCATGAGTTCTAAGAGAGTGAAATCAACAAGAAGGTGTCTTTAGACAGAAACACACACAAAAGAAGGTTAAGAATTGATCCGATGGTGAAAATGGTGTGGCCAGAGGCTCCCAGGAACCTAGCCCTGTGTTTTCCCTCGAGAGTCACTAATTCAGGGTCTGCTGCGGCTTCAAAGAACATACCACTACAAATAACAAGAACTGACTCCACGCAGCCCAGCTGTCTGGTACCCAGATCTGCACACACAATAGGTCTAGCTGTGTCGATGCACAAGCATGTACACGTCGTCCCACTCATCCGTGTGTGGTCGGCTCCAAGGACTGGACACTGCCATTAGCACCAGCGCTAGCAGGTCCCCTCCAAAGGGTGTAATGACTGTATTCAGGAGCTCAGGGGATACAGTCAGAAGCTCCTGGATTCAAATCCTGCGTAGCTGCGAGCTGTGTGCCTCCCTGCTGGTCACACTCGGGGCCAGCTTCCTGTGGGTATGTGAGGTTAATCACTGTCATGATGATAAAGTGAGGTTGTGCAGGACAACTGCCAGCCACAGCTGGGATACGGCGGCATCAGGTAGGCAGAGGGCAGAGCCTTTGAAAGCCCATGCGTTTGCCTAGGGCAGGTACGGGGGCTCAGGAGAGCCACTTAGGGCCACCTCCTCCTTAGCAGACTGGCCTTCCTCTTCTTACAGACCTGGGACATCATTCTGCCTAGTATGATCTCCAGGAGCATTTGTAGACTAGGACTTCTGGAACCAGACAGTCAAAGCCAGAAGGCACCCAGAGGCAGGGGACTCCAGAGGTCCCAGACTGGCGGCCATAGGCCATAGCATGCCTGTAGACCCCTTTCCCTCGGCCCGCATGGGCATGTGTATTTATCTGAGTCAACGTTAGTAAATGGAGATGCTTCCTATTTAAAAAAAATCCAGATTTCTGGCTTGTCTTACACAAACCAAAAGATCTCACGTCTCTGTGTCCACATTCCTGCATGGCGCTGACCAGCTGAGGCTGGGGGATGGCTCCTTTTTGCTAGTTCTTATCAGCGCTCTTGCTCTTAACAGCTGGGCTGTTTTTTGCTTGTTAGCTGCCTAGCGCTGCAGTTTGGAACCTTCGGTGTGCCCCAATCTCACCGTACAGGTAAAGGATCTGAACTCAAGGGTGGGTGGCACTTGCCCAAGCGCCCAGGTAAATCAGTGGTGGGGCTGGGATGCATCCCCTAGAAGTACAGCTCTGAATCCAGGGCGCTGAGATGCCCAAGGAGGCTGGGGACACAGAGGTGGGGGTGGGGGATCCTGTTCAGGAAAACGCTGCCGGGGCCAGAGAGGTAAAGCAGAGAACCCCAGCGCTGGCCGTAGTTGGCAGAAAGCTCTCTTCTTCCCACCTGCTGGCAAATGCTGACCTTCCCTACCCTGTAAGATAAACTCCTGCATGGGCTCTGTGGACACAGTGTTCTCAGGTGTCCCTCTACCTGTCGTGTTCACCCCCAGCTCCCCCACCCCCGCCTCAAAGGCAGAGATCTTCATAATCACACAGGGTGGGGGCTGGGGTAGCATGCGGAGCGGGCCTGGGGGGGAGCTTTGTCCTAGGNAGGGGAGGGTCAGAGAGAGAGGGAGTCACAGACTGAAACAGGCTCCAGGCTCCGAGCTGGCAGCCAGCACAGAGCCCGACGCGGGGCCTGAGCCCACGAACCACGAGATCATGACCTAGCGAAAGTCGGACCAACCGACTAAGCCACCCGGGCGCCCCGGGCAAAATCTAGTTCTTAGCAGAGAACTGACCACAAGCTTTAGCTTCCTTATTGGCAAAATGGGTTGCAATTATGAAGATTTAATTAGATAATGCATGGGAAGAGCCTGGCGCATACCGCCCAGTGAATGCTCGCTTCTTTCTCTTATTTCATAAACCAAAAGCCTGGAGACAAGTGAATGATTCTTTCCAAGAAGGTCACAGAATTAAAAGGGACTCCCTTAGCTCACATGGGATAATTTTACAACGTTAAATATAGTCATATTGGTGAAAGTATTTATTATACTTATAAAAGTAGCGCACACTTTGGGGCACCTGGGTGGCTCAGTCGGTTAAGTGTCTGACTTTGGCTCAGGTCATGATCTCGCGGTCAGTGAGTTGGAACCCTGTGTCGCGCTCTGTGCTCACAGCTCAGAGCCTGGAGCCTGCTTCGGATTCTGTGTCTCCCTCTCTCTCTGACCTTCCCCCTTTCATGCTCTGTGTCTCTCTCAAAAATAAATAAAGATTAAAAAAATAAAAATAAAAGTAGTACACACTTAAAATAAAACTCTCCAGTTTTGCTATTCCAAGATGAACCGCTGATTAATTTCATTGCTGCTTCCAGTTTCTCTCTAAGCAGAGAAAAAAAATGTTTTTGAGGTGATGTGGGGGTTATTTTTACATCATTATAACCATGGTGTATATGCACCTTTATATCTTTTAAAAATTTTAGTTTATGGATTGCCTGTGCCGTGGCATATTCTCAATAAAAAGTTCTGTTTTTTAAATATTTTACTTTTTTAAATCTCTACACCCAACGTGGGGCTCGAACTCACAATCCTGAGATCAAGAGTCGCATGCTCCCCCGACTGAGCACGCCAGGTGCCCCTATAAAAAGTATTTTATGGGCTGCATCATCTTCCATTTCATGGGTCATTATGGTTAACTTCCTCCCTTGTTGAATATTTGGACTTTCTCACTATCAAAAAGAAGGCTACAACAGATACCTTTGTGCATAATTGTTTTTCTGTATTTTGAGCTACTTCCCCAGGATAGATCCCCAGTGGTGAGTTTGTGGCGCCAAAGAATACACTGCCAAACTGCTTTCCTAAAGGGTTGAGTTGCCAGATGAGTCTCCCACCCATAACATATGCACATCAGCTGCATCTCCCATTTGACAAAACTACTGGCACTGAGCTCCGCCTCCTAAAAGGCAAGAAGTTCAAGCTCAAACACAGGAATTATCCAGGATGATCTTTTTCTGAGTTTCTTCGGCTTTGGGGCAAGTATTTTCACCCCCATGTGGCAAAGGGGGGAGGTTAACTCCTGGAGAGACCTAGCTCAAAAGTAGCCTAGCTCCAAGCAGGACTGAAAGCAAGTCCCCCAGGGCCTGTCCCATGCCCTAATCACAGCACTGCTTACCCCTGCGGCAGCTCTGGCGGCCCGCTTCGGTCAGTATTCAGCCAGCACCTGCCTGCTGTGTGCCGGGTCCTAGAACGGTCCCAGCACCCGATCCTGTCAGGGAGGGGCCGGGCTCAGGAGGGACTGAGTCTCTCTCCAGAACTCAGGAGGAGGTACCTGTGAGCAGGGCGCTGAAGGATGGGCAGGGAGCTGCCTGCGGAGGAGAATTCCAGATGCAGTGTGGGGTGGGGGCCAGCATGATGGAGGCATTGANTCCCATTTGACAAAACTACTGGCACTGAGCTCCGCCTCCTAAAAGGCAAGAAGTTCAAGCTCAAACACAGGAATTATCCAGGATGATCTTTTTCTGAGTTTCTTCGGCTTTGGGGCAAGTATTTTCACCCCCATGTGGCAAAGGGGGGAGGTTAACTCCTGGAGAGACCTAGCTCAAAAGTAGCCTAGCTCCAAGCAGGACTGAAAGCAAGTCCCCCAGGGCCTGTCCCATGCCCTAATCACAGCACTGCTTACCCCTGCGGCAGCTCTGGCGGCCCGCTTCGGTCAGTATTCAGCCAGCACCTGCCTGCTGTGTGCCGGGTCCTAGAACGGTCCCAGCACCCGATCCTGTCAGGGAGGGGCCGGGCTCAGGAGGGACTGAGTCTCTCTCCAGAACTCAGGAGGAGGTACCTGTGAGCAGGGCGCTGAAGGATGGGCAGGGAGCTGCCTGCGGAGGAGAATTCCAGATGCAGTGTGGGGTGGGGGCCAGCAGCATGGAGGCATGGAGGGGGGGGAGGAGGAGGGGGGAGGAAGAAGAGGAGGGGAGGAGGAGGAGGAGGAGAAAGAGAGCTACAGGGGTAGAGGCACAGGGGAGTACAGAGGGAGGCTGGGTGCTGGGGAGGGCTTTTCGAGCCTAAGGCTTCTGGGCAGGGCAATGACAAGGCCGGGTTTATCTTCTAGAAGCTAATGCTGTACCAGCTGTGCTGGGAACAGGCTAGAAGGAGGAGGGAGGCACCAGGAGACCCTAGATGGAAGCAGAGCAGAAGGAGTGAGAGAAGCAAAGACGGCTTCCAGGGACACTGAGGACAGAGGCCCCCCAGGGCCCAGAAGGGACGGGCAGGGGGGCGAGGGCAGGCCGAGGCACGTGATGGCACCCTGGCGTCTGGGCAAGTCGGGGGCGATGGGCACTAACCCTGCCTACGCAGTGTCCCGGCTCGCCCAAAGGCACAGACCCCTGCTGGGGTCCCGGGGTGTCTGTCCACGCAGCGTAACCCGCACAAACCTGCACGGTGGCAGTGGCAGTTCTGGCCTCACGCTGGGGGCGGTGGCACCCCTGCTCGGCCTTGCGAAGGTGGTTACTGTCGCTCAGCCTGCCGGGGCCCAAAGGCAGGCGGGCGTCATGCCTCCCGCGGCCCGGGTCTTCCCAGATGCCAGGGGCAGAGCGACCCCGAATCAAGGCCTCGCAGACACGTGCCAGAGGAAATCAGGCCACCCCACGGAGGGCCTGGAAGTCCTGAGGACCCCACGCGGCCAATCCAGGTACCAGGAACAGTGGCCCCGAGAGGGCTCCACAGTCCTTCCCTCCTGGGACACAGCCTGGCACAGCAGCAGGAGCCCGGATGTGTGGCTCTGCCACCAACCGAGTCCAGGACCTGAGGGCATGATGCTCTTGGCACCTCAGTGTCCCCATTCATAAAATGGCGATAATACCCACTCCGTGATGGAGCTGCTGTGACAGCCCGGCCCCTGCCCTCCTGGTCAGCCTGCTTCCCACCACGTGCTCTTCCCAACTGCCTCCACCGAGCTCACCCCGTGGACTCACACTTTCGCTTCGGCGGTGACTTCTGCCTGGACAACCCTTCCAAGCTCTCCGCCTCCTTGTCCTCCAAGCTCAATTCAAGATGATGTCTGTGTGTGGCTTCACAGGGGACAAAGTTCACGCTCTCTCCCGGGGTGGTCCCTTGCGCACACGCCCCCTTCAGAGCTCGTCTTACACCCACAGGACACAGGCTATTTGCACACGTGCTCACCCGTGGACCACAATCTTCCATCTTTTGAGGGTTTCTAAGCCTCCCCCCAAAGGTATCTGACAAAAGCAGCACATGGTCTGCCGGCCAGTGGTCAGAGGGCTCTGGCATAAGAGGCGATGAAGCCCCTAACCAGGCACCACCCAGCCCTGAGCAAAGCAGGAAAGGTCACCGGGCACAGCTCCAGCCATACCTGTGCGCTCAACAAACCTTCTTCCTCCTCTGCATCCCAAACGCCTTTGGATGGCAACAGACAGTGCCAACACTACTCTGTGTCCTCGGAGCTGGCACCGTCAGCTAGAGAACCTACCAGCCTCTCACTCATGACCACCTTATGGAGAGCAAAGGGAGGCTCAGAATCACCTGACTTGCCTGGGGTCAAGGAACATAAGGCATCAAGGTAGCACCCCAGGGGCCCTCTTCCTCTTGAGATCAGACGTCACACCCTATGGGATCTCCAGGACTGAGAAGCTGTTGAGATGTGTGACCTTTAAGAACCTCCAGGAGCCATCTTTCTGTATTCTCCATATAGTGGAGAAGACTCCCTGGTGAGTCTTTCTGGCTTTATCTCTCTCTCTCTCTCTCTCTCACCCACACATGCACACGTACGCCGAGTCTGAAACTCCCACCGGGCCCTCTAGGGCAAGACACAAATTGGGAGGAAATACTCGCAGAATACATATTTGACAAAGAACTTGCATCCAGAACGTGTGGAGAACTCTTACCGCGCGATCAGAAGACCAGCACCCAAATGATTAAATAATCAACAGCAGGCAAAGTGTCAGAACAGAAGCTTCACCAAAGAAGATGCGTGGCTGGCAAACACACACACGCACAAAGATGTTCGACATCGTTTGTCATTAGGAGAATGCAAACTAAAGCCATAAAGAGATACTATTGCACACCCATTACAACGGTTAAAAGTTAAAAGACTGATCCTACCACGGGCTGGTGAGGGCGTGGAACTGGAATTTCTATACAGTGATGGTGGGCTGGTAAACCCAGAGCGGGGGCATAACCACGCTGGAAACCCCTGGGAAGTCTCTTAAAGAGTTAAATATATATTTGCCAAGCTCTCCAGCCATTCTACATTCACTCCTAGCCTCATCCATACGAAAACTTCGTGCAAACGGTCACAGTAGCTTAATTTTAATAGCAAAACACTGGAAAGAAACCAATGTTCCATCAGCAGAGGAAGGGATAAACTAACAGTGTTTTCTCCTTTATCCCTGAATACTACTCAGCAACAAAAAGGAATATGTTGATAGGCAAAACATCATGAATCCCCAAACAATATGCCAAGTGAAAAAGTCAGGCCCCTCCCCCCCAATCATATACTGTATGATTCCATTTATATAAAGTTCTAGAAAATGCAAAGTTGTCTATAGTGAGAGAAAGGCTACCAGTGGTTATCTGGGGACAGGGGAGGTGTGACAGGGAGGAACGACAAACGGGACAAGAGGAAGCTTTCAAAGATGATGGATTTGTTCATTATGTGAATTGTGATGAAGGCTTCACGGGTTACACGATGTCAAAGCCCACAAAATTGTGTGCTTTAAACGTGTGCAGCTGATTGTTCAGGAAAGCTGGAAGGAAGAGGGAGCGGAAGGGGCCGGGGAAAGAGGAGAAGCAGGAGTCTTTCTTAGGAGGCCAGGCACACGCACGGACGGACACACACACACACACACACACACACACACACACTGAGTAGGGACTTGCCGCTTGGCCTCTGAGAGTCTCTCCACCCAGGATTCCACCTAAAAGGGACACCAATCTACTTGTCATTTGCTCAGTGCTTTCCCAGAGTCCTCCCTGTGTGCCTGGCTTGAGCGGGGTCCTGCCGGTTCCCAGACGAAGCGAAACCCGGCCCTTGCTCTGGAAAGTTCATTCTGTCAGCCATGGAGCAGGCTTCCCCGAATTCAACCTGCATACCGAGCCACACCGGCCGGATTCCCTTCACACTTCCTCTGAGGTCCTCCTCTGCCCGAGGCTGCCTCCCCAAGCAGAGGCCAGCTTCCCTGTGTGGTGGCCAGGCGGCAGGGCTGTCTGTGGGGACCCCGCTGGCTGTCCGGACCTCAGCGCGGCCCACGTGCAAAGCAGCGGACCTGGGGGGCCGGGCGGGCATGACTTCCACAGAACGGGCCCTGCCCCTCCCTCGGAGGAGCTGCCAGAAGGCTCTCCTCACGCCCTGTCTCTCTAAGAGTGGCTTCTGAGCCAGGCCTCATGGGCTGTCAGCCAAGTCGCCTCGTCTGAGGCTCCTGACCAAGCTTCCAGAGACCCTGTGGCAGGAAGGCCCAGCCTCAAGGGGGCAGCGAGGCGTCTGGAGGCCTCAGGCCCTGGAGACACAATCCTGACAGGGCTGCTGGACGGGACACACCCTTGGAAGCTGTGGGCCCAGAAGCAGACCACACACGGCCAAGGTGACATGGCCTCGCGGACACCGTACGCCCCGGCCCAGGCCAGCCGTGCCAGCCTTGTTTCCCTTCTCTGCCCTTACTCTCACCCAGCAACTCCTGGGCGCTACATAGCCTGGCTTCTGGAACTTTACACGAGAGGGCCCAGATGGGCCGGCCTGCCACAGACACGTTTTAATGTGCGCGCCTAAAAACGTTGCCTCTTCGGCCACATTTTGAAAACAAGAGACATTACAAACACGTCTCGCCTATAAACCAGAAGGCAAGAGTACGGCCCACCCTCCTGCCTGGGCAGAGCGGCAGGGGCAGGCTAGCAGCGGCCTCTCGCAAACAAGCACTTTCCCCGGAACCCTGAACAGTCCAATGGGGCTGCTTTGCCTCTGTGGACAACAGCATTTGAGGCCCCTTACTTTACACGTCGGATTCTGCCCTACAGACCTCCCAATGGCCTTATGAGGTAGATAGCATCATGTCCCCATTTTACAGGATAGGAAACGGAGCAGCGGGGCCTCAGAGCCAAACGCAGGACACTGGTCTGTGATGAAATGAGTGAAACATGGACTGTACATGGGGCGCCTGGGTGGCTCAGCTGGTTAAGCGTCCGACTTTGGCTCAGGTCATGATCTCACGGTTCGTGAGTTCAAGCCCTGCATCAGGCTCTGTGCTAACAGCTAGCTCAGAGCCTGGAGCAGCCTTCAGATTCTGTGTCTCCCTCTCTCTCTGCTCCTCCCTTCCTCATGCACGCGCGCGCTCTCTCTCTCTCAAAAATAAATAAATTAAAAAAATATATAGACTGTACTATTTTTAATAAAGCAAATGTATTGAATGTGAAGGCATGCCTTTTTTTTTCTTTTCTCCTGATCATCTAAAGTCTGCTTACTTTGGGGACAGAGTTGTTAAAATGTCCTTTCTTTCACTGTACGGTGGTGATAGTAAACAGAAATCTATTTAAGTGTCACTTGAATGTCCCTGTAAGGCAAAATGAAGAGTTGGCAAACCTAGGATGGAAGCCCAAATGTACTGATCTTTGAAATCTAAGTGTGAGAAGCGCCACTCTGCTATCTAGCCTTCCCGTCCCAGAATGAGAGCTCGCCTCTGCCATTTCTCCTGGTTCAAAAAAAAAAGAAAAAGAAAAAGAAAAAAACCACCTCGATCTGCACCTCATCCTATCTTCAAAGAGGTGGCTTTTGATCAGAGCTTTCTACATCCAGCAAACCTATGGGGCATTTGTTCCTGCCTCTTGTTATATTTATCTCATTCTTCCTCAAGTTACGGTTATCTATATCTTACCCACTCTTGCACCCCCCGAAAAGGTGACAGAACAGAAGAAAGAGCTGCTGACGGGTTGACCAGTCTGTGCTTCAAGGGTCCCCGGAGGACCCCGCCTCTGCTTGGCATGTCGTAGGTGGGGCGGAGCAAAGGGCCTGGCCTCGGGCCACCCAGGGAGTCGATGGCAGGGCAGAGCCAAGGCGAGGCTGGGAGCCTCCTGATGCACTCGGTGCTGGCTCTTTCCACTTCGCCAGGCTGCTTCCCAGAAACTCCCTTCTGCTTGGCTCAGCACCTCGATTCAGGGGACAGTGCTGAGCATGTGACAAACACTTTGTATCTGTCCATTACGAGGTGCCAAGCAGCCGGCGGAACACAGGCCCCCTCTTCTCCAAGGGCCCTCAGCTCTAGCCTCGTATCACCCGCATCAAGCCTTCACTCAGTGCGAGCTGCCCATCAGGTGAAGAAGCGGCCCTCCGGCCCCTGGTGACCTGGATGTAGAAAGACCCCATATGGCTCAGGAATACAGTCCCAGTTAGGCCAGAGTTAGGATCCCAGCTGTGCTGAGTCACCTTGGGGAAATGCTTTCACCTCTCCAGGTGTTAGGTGCCCTAGACAGGTGGAATGCCGAGAATAGATACGAAGAATTCCCCAAGCCTGCCGGCTTGGTTATTCAGCACTAGACAGTCTTTGCTAAGAAGAATTTCAGAGTCCTGTCTCTAGAAGCCTCTAAGGACAGGAAAGGTTCTCGTCCACCTGGGACGAATGGATTATTCCATTAGAGCTGTGCCAGAGTGAGCCTGACTGGCCGCTCGACTCTGTGGCCACTTTCTGGGTTGCTGGGATCAAAAGCCAACATAACTTTAGAACCATCTGGAACTGTCCTAAGCTGGCTGGATGAGGAGGAGGAGGATGCTGATTTGCACACTCAATTCAGAAAGCAAGGACATGACGATGGCATGACCTCTCTAAAGCCTTCCTGACCCACTGAGTAGGAAAGATCTTCTCCCCTGTCTGACCCCCCATTACACACCATTATCAGTGCCCATCCCAGCTCCTAGATGGTTTACCCTACCTACATGTTTAGATGTTTGTCTCTCGCTTAGATATTGGCTTCTTGAAATGAGGGATCACCTCTAACTCTTTTCTGTATCCTGTGTGCTTAGCCCAGGGCCTAACTAAGAAATCATCACCAAATCGGAGCAGTGTTTAGCTAGACAAGGAAGCCCTTCCACCCCTATTCTGGGACAAGGTGGCATTTAGTTCCGTTAGAGCCCATAGAGGCATCCAGTCCATCCGCAGGACAGGAACGCCAACTTTCAGAGGGAAACTGGCTTACCCAAGGCTATTCAGTTAATGAGAGGGCGCAGACCCGAGGCAACGCTTTTGATTCTCAGTACAGTGTGCTTCCAGCTCTTTCTCAGCCTCTACAACACATTAGCTGTGTAACTCTGGGCAAGGCTCTTTGTCTCTCTGCCCTGGCTTTCTCTTTGTGAAATGGTAAAAACCATAATGGGGATTGTCTCAGAGCACAGCACATAGGGAGCACTCAGAAAGCGTGTCTGTTGTGACTGTCGTTCAGGGAAAGGGCACCCACCGCCCAACAGCAGAGCAGGGCTCAGGGTGAAAGGAAGTCTTCCCAGCCCCGACTTACACACTCTTCAAACCGGCAAGTCCCGTGCAGTCATCAGTCCGGGGAAGGGCCCAATCTCTGTGCAAGAGCACATACGACTCACAGTGATGGCAGCAAGGTATGTAGGGGGAGGAAGCGGAGCCTTTGGAAGAGCGTGCTTTTCCGGGTCAGACGGACCTGGTGTCAGGTAACAGGCTACCCTTCCTAGCTGCGCCATCTTGGCAGGTCACTCTCTCTAAGGCTTGGCCTCCTCATCTTTCAAAAAGGTATAATTTGCTATGAGGATCTCCTGAGGTAGGTGATGGCCTGGTGCTCCACAGATGATACTATGAGTAATAACACTTGTCCCATTTTTATTCAACGAAATGCACGTGCTACAATGTCAGAACCTGAAAGAGCCTTAGGGATCCAGGAGTCCAGTCCTGTCATTTTGTATCTGGGGACCCAGAGGTCGTAACTGGCCAAGGTCACACAATGGGGCACACAGTGGTAGGGTGAGACCTGGGGCTTGGCTGGGCCTACTCCATTTTCTGCTGCGTGTCCATCGTGGCCCACTGGATTCTTCTCATCTGCTCTTCCCATCTCCATCCCCCCCAGCACGGCGAGGGGCTGGAGTCACGTTCTTCCCAGCCCTCCCTGTTTCATGCTCATCTGAAACCAGCCGGCGCCATCTGTCTGCCAACGTCACAGTCCTCACAGGCACACTGAGCCCCTTCCAGCCTTGAGGAGAAGGCAAAACAACTGCTGGCTACTGGCGCTAGCAGTAATAATAATATTAGTAGTCACAGTGCTACCAATGGCAACCGACGGCCCGCATGGTGGCCTGTGCTTAACGGCGCTTTTCCTACCGCCATCAGCGCATTCCATGGTTCCTCCCTCACCTGGTTGACTTAGGGACATAAGGTCCTCAAACGGATCCAACACTTAACTGAGCACCTACTTTGTGCCTGGCCGCAGGCTAGAGGTTAGAGACACAGAGAGGAAAAAGATGGGGCCTCTGTTGGGAGGAGTTCACGGTCTAACGGGGCATTCGTGCAGGTGGGGGACATGACTTCCTTTGGCCCAAACGATGCAGCAGCAAAATGCCCTGCCCCAGCCTACAGGGAGCACCCTTCATCATGCTGTCAAGGGGCAGAGTGTGTCTACAGAATAAACTGGAGCACAGAAGGGTCAGTGCTAGAATGAAAAGGACAGCAGTGCTAGGCTGCAAAGGATAGAAAGTACAGACCCCAAACCCTCGACTGCCCATCTCAGGGAGATTCTAGTGCGAGGCTCGGGAGGAGGGCAAGGAGGCAGCGGTAAGACCCGTATGGACTCAGGAAGCCTTGGCCCCTGCCCCCTGCCAGCACACAAGATTCTGATGCTTCGTGTCCCTTAGGGACTTGGCCCTCAGCTGCCAAGATTTTCCAAGCCCAGTACTGGGGTACATATGCCTCCTTGGGACCATCCTTTGCTGGACTGATGTCATAGCCCTGGCAATGGAAATGTATGCACCTCCTGGTTGCTTCCAAGGCCCTCGGCCCAACACAACCCAGAATTCTTTATCTCCTGGCAAGGGCTGCCATCCGCGGGGATGTGGAAGAGACTGGTGGGGCGGGGGCAGAGGGAGAGAAGAGGCTAGAAGCAGCTACCCCACCCCTCCCCTCGTCCCCCAATCTCTCTCTCAAGCCCTGCATCCCTGAAACCCTACTGTGTTCCAGGCACTATTTTAGGTGCTTCCACATACATCTCATTTAATCATCCCATCAGCCTTCTCGAGCATGTATACCTCCTCCCAGATGCACAGATGAGGAAACTGAAGCTTGGGGATGGGAAGTAACTCAACGGAGGTCACCCCCGTGGCAGCACAGGGATGTCGATAGAGGATGTCTCATGCCTCCAGTTCCATGGGGCTCACAAGGTCATATGTCACCGGACAAGTCCAGGGTTGAAAGAGACCAACTGAGGAAACCCCAGTTATTTCGTAAACCCACGTTTAAATTCTGGGTTGTTTTTGTAGAGAGATCTCTGGCATCTGAGAGGTACCTGAACAGCACATTACAACTACACAGACCATCTAATCCAACTCCTGCATTTAACACATGAACAGACACCCACGCCTGAAGGATTTTAAGATGGCTACTGGTGGCCTACGAGCAAGCTAGGGGACCAGAACTCGAATCTCCAGCACGTTCCCTACACCCACCCTGCCTGCAGAGATCACCTCTTCCTGATAAGCTCCGGCAGCCCATCCCACACCACCGGAGAGGCAGAGGAGGCCAAGGAAACAGGCAGCTTGTGTGAGCAGGTCTCTCCTCGGTCTGCAGGGTTGAAGAGGGGAATCTGGGGCTTACCAGGCTAGTAGGTGTTCTGCTGAGTGGAAGGAGAGAGCATCCTACCCCATGGAGGCTCCAGGGAGACAGATTCAGATCTCCTGCTTCAGGGGTCATGGGCATGTTTTCCAGACCTACTGCAGGGCCCCGACGCTTCTCAGGGGGGGAACGTGGTAAAGAAGCAGTCACTGGCACTTGACCTTGGGTTGGGTGTGGGGTTCCACCCTTCTCCCACCCCTAGGTACCCTTGCCCCTCCTCGGGGAAAAAAAAAAAGGGCTTGAATATTTGCCAAATGCTGGAAGAGGAAGGCATTTAGGAACGGGGTGGCCCCTAAACCTCTCCTAATCGCCCACCTTGGGCACCTTCCCCGTTGCAACCAGCATCCTGTAATTAGTGATTTTCACGGGTTTGGGGCGGGGTGGGGGGGGAGAATAAAGGGAGGGTAAGAATGAGTNTCCCCCCACCCGCCCTCGGCACTCGGGGGGGCGCCGCTGGGCGGTGGGCCCCGAGGTCCCCGGGGTCGCTGTCATCACCTGCGGAGGCTTCCATGGCTTCGGCTGCCCTGCCCAGGCCGCCGACCTGCTCTCCGGAGCCCCTGCTGGAGGCGGCTCGCCAGGGCTGGGGCTGCCGGGAGGGAGGAAAGGGGAGGGCGAGGTGGATGGAAGGGACCAGCCAGTGGGCGGCTCGCTGGCAGCTGCGTAAGCGGCCCGTCTTCACTTTCCTTCTTAAAGAGATAGTTTGCATCTAGCCTCGGAGGGTGCGGGAGGCGGGGCGCGAGCACGCACGGGGTGGGGTCCTCTCCCACCCACTGTGTTTAGCCAGCCTGCCCAGCCCGCGCGGTGTACAGCCCGCCTGTGTTGAGGGTTGGGCAGCGTGGCACCGAGGAGAGCGCATCGTCCGTCCACGGACAGGCTGTGTGATCCTGGGCAAGTCCCTGCACGTCCCTGGTCCTCAGTTTTCTCACCTGCAACGTGGATCGGTGATACTAATCTCACTTCCTGGCACACTGCCGGCTTCTGTTAAATAGTAATGTCATCTGAAGTCCATTAGGAACATTTTTCTCTCCCTTATTTTTCACTCCCGAGTACCAGGTTGCTTATTTAATGCCAACAGCATTTGGGCAACTAAGAAGAATGATGGCAAGAATCTTAAATATCTGAAAACTCATGTTTGCCTTTGAAGTATTAGGATGGTGAATCTTTGAAAACGTGGGAGGATAATCACAACCTAAATGAAACGTTCCTTATACACCTTTTGCCTCTGTCTTCCATCTGCTATTGTAAGGGAAACAAGGGGACCTTGAGCCTCCAACATAACATAGTAATTTCCTCCTCTCCTACTCCCCTTGTCCTAATTTTGCTGTTTCCAGCTGACATATTGTATACATACTATGTGTCTGTCATGGTCACCCCCACTAGAATGTACATGCCGGGTCGGAAGGAACTCTACTTTCCCCTGTGCCTAGAGTACTGCCTAACACATATCAGGTGCTCTGTAAATACCGATGAGAGAGCAAGCATACATTGTGCGAGGCCGCCATCTTCCCTAAGAACCCTAGGCCGGATGCCATCCTGGCCTCCTAAAACTCTTCCGTCCTTAAATCTCTGTCTACTCCTGTTGAGGCTGAACTTGGTACCCTCTACCTAAGCTGAGGGAGAAGAATTTGTATAGTGGTTTTACCAACTTTATATCATGGCTCTGCAGTCCTGGTGAGTAATAGTTGATATTTATAATGTGCATGAAACAACAGTTACTTTAAATTTACTGTTGTTTTCCAAAATTACATCTTTTTTCTGGAGCTTAAATTTGGGGTAAATCCACCACTCTATAACAGGCCTATGATTTTGAAACATATGCCTATACTTTTTTGGGCATTGGCTATAATGTCCCCTCTATTCCATTAAATTGAATTTTCCTATCAGATGGCCATCATTATATTATGCTTTGTGGAAAAATATGGCAGAGCAATTGTAGCAAGAATAGGAAATTGTAGTTGAAAAAGCCATGTGAAATAGGTCTGCTGTCTAAAAAAAACCAACTTAATGCTATATTAACAAGTTAATGGATAAGTTTTATCTGCCCTAAGGCCCACTTAAATTATGAAGTGACTTCTTTACACTTAAAGCAAAACCAAAGGAAGCCATACAATTAGTTTGCCTGTCAGGAGATAATTTCTAAGATCCTCATTTTAAAAATTGTTGTCTGTCCCCGTGTTATTTGTTTGTTTTCTCTGTTGTTTTTTTTTGGGGGTGGGGAGGGAAGCTTGGTACTTAGAAGACTACATTTCCCAGAAATCTCCACAAGGAACTTCCCCAATCAAGAGAGCACCTCCACCCACATTAACATTACTTCCATATGGGGTGGCGTTATCTAGTAGAATTCTCTCCTTAGCACTATAAGGCATGTGATAGAGAAGACAGCCAGTATTTAGTCATAATGTAAATTACAACAAATGAGGATTCCAAGCATAAACAAACTATTCTAAGGAAATTAGTAGTTTTGTTTTGTATTAACTGGGAAATACTTGAATTTGCTGTTTCAAAAACAATTTGGGTCCCAGTTCTGGGTAAACACACTGCTCCCACTGAATGTAGCAATAAAACCTGGACAAGTAGCAGCTACTTGAGGATTCTGAAGAGAAGATGCTAGCAGGCAAATTGGGGAAGAAGGCCAGAATTTTCTGTACCAGTGAACTAGCAAATTTATCATTTTTGTTTCCTCTGGTACCCCCTGGCCTCATCTTGAGGCAGCCCAAATCAGGAACTGGGAAATTGACACAGAGAGAGCTCCCAAAGGACCTCTCTAGTCCTGACCTGGGGATCAGGAAAAGGAGACCCTTTAAGCTCAATGGGAGTGGTGGAAGACAGTTTTTCTTTTCTTTTTAAATCTTTTCTCCACTGTCTTATGATCCACCCCCAGGCAATCCTGCAGTGGGGTCTGGGACAACAGGGGCTCATCTGCCTCAAATTCTGAGGGAGGAGACTTCTCTAATCAGAGTAACTATAGTCTTTTTTTTTTTTAAATTTATTTCTGAGAGAGAGACAGTGAGAGCAGGGGAGGGTCAGAGAGAGAGGGAGATACAGAATCCGAAACAGGCTCCAGGCTCTGAGCTAGCTGCCAGCACAGAGCCCGACGTGGGGCTCGAACCCATGAACCGTGAGATCATGACCTGAGCCGAAGTTGGAGGCTTAACGACGNGCACAGAGCCCGACGTGGGGCTCGAACCCATGAACCGTGAGATCATGACCTGAGCCGAAGTTGGACGCTTAACCGAGTGAGCCACCCAGGCACCCCCGAGTAACTATAGTCTTGAGAGAGGGTGAGGCAAGAGGTTTTTTGCCTCCTTCGGTCGTCCTATCATTTGGCTCCATTTACAGGTGCAATTGTGGGAAGAAGCCAAGAAAACAAGGAAGAGCCCATAAAACTCCATGTTCCAGCTTTCTGGTGAGCCCCAAAGAGGAGAAACCAAATAAAAAAATAATAATAACAATAATAAAAAATAACAAAGTTCAGTTACTATTGAAAACTTAAGGAAAAAATGTTGAAAGCAATCAGAGAAAAATGATGCACTAATTATACAGAAAGAATCATTTAAATAACTGTGAATTTTTCAACCAAAATAATAGATGGCAAGAACAAAAATGGAACAAAATATTTAACTTACGGAAAGAAAAGATCAGTCGACCAGGATTCTATATCCAGCAGAAGTGTCCTTCAGAACAAAGGTGATATAAAGACATTCTCAGATAAAGGAAAACTAAAAGAATTCATTGGTGGCAGTCCTGTCCTGAAGGCACTGCTGAAGAAAACTCTTCAGACAGAAGGGAAATGATCTTAGAAGGAAATGTGGAATATAAGGAAGGAAAGGACAATAAAAATGGTAAATAGCTGGGTAAATTTAGTAGACTATGTTCCCTTCTTGAATTATTAGAAATAAGTTTGACAGTTGAAAGCAAAAATTGTAACACAGTCTGATGGGGCTTTAATATATGTAGGCAAGGCAATTGCAATACAAAGGAGGGAGTGGAAAGGAACTTCTACGATGATAAAATACCGATTCTAAGCAGAATGTAGAAAGTTAAGTATTATTTTGTAATTCTTGAGATCCTTAAAAATATCTATAACAAAAGATATAGTTTTAAAAAAGATAAACTGGAATTCTAAAAATATATTCAAATATTCCAAAAGAACACAAGTAAGAGGGACACAGAGAGATGAAAAATAGGCAGAACAAATAGTAAATAAGTAATAAAACGGTAGATCTGTGTCCAAACATATCAGTCTTTACATTAAAAATAAATGGTTTAGGGGCACCTGGGTTTCTCAGGTGTAAGCAGCTGACTCTTGATCTCAGCTCAGGTCTTGACCTCAGGGTTGTGAGTTTAAGCTCCATGTTGGGCTCCATGATAAGTGTGAAGCCTCCTTAAAAAAAAAATGGTTCAGATACATCAATTAAAAGAGATAATCAGAGGGGCGCCTGGGTGGCTCAGTCAGTTAAGTGTCCGACTTTGGCTCAGGTCATGATCTTGCAGTTTGTGGGTTTGAGTCCCGCATCGGGTTCTGTGCAGGCAGCTCAGAGCCTGGAGCCTGTTTCAGATTCTGTCTCCCTTGCTCTCTGCCCCTCCCCCACTCATGCTCTGTTTCTCTCTGTTTCAAAAAAAAAAAAAAAAGAGATAATCAGAATGGGTAAAAGATGACTTAAATAGATGTGTTTTATAAAAAACTCACTTTGATATAATGATATAGGTAAATCAAGAGTAAAAGATAGAAAAATATATACCATGCAGTCACTCATCAAGAGAAAGCTGGAATGGCTTAGGATGAGAAAAAGTAGACTTAAGCAAAGAAAATTACCAGGGAGAAAGAGAATCATTATACAAAAATAAAAGGGTCACTTACCAGGAAGATATAATAATTGTAAGTGTGTATGCACTGAATAAAAGAGCTTTAAAATACATGAAGCAAAAACTGTCAGAACTGAAAAGGAAAGATACAGATTCACAATTATAGATGCAGAGTTGAATACTCTTTTCTCAGTCATCAGAATGAGTAGGCAGAAAATAAACATGGAGGAGAAGTAAACAGCACTATCAACCAACTAGGTCCGATCAACATTTATAGAACATTTCACGTAACAACTGCAGAATATATTCTTTTCAAGTCCCATGGAACACCCACCAAGAGAGACCCTTGGCTGGGTCATAAAACAAACTTTAACACATTTAAAAGAATCAAACTCATTTAAACATGCTCTCTGACCAAAATGATTTAGACTAGGAATAAATTACGGGAAGGTCACAGGAAAATCTCCCTTGGGAATTAAATAATATCCTTCTAAATAATCTATAAGTCAAAGAGGAAGTCTCAAAAGAAATTAGAAAATACAATGTATCAAAATTTGTGCAATGCAGCTAAAGCAGTACTTGGAGGGAAATACATAGCATTAAGCTTTACATCAGAAAAGAAGAAAAGTCTCAGATCAGTTAAGCTTCCACCTTAGCAAAATAACTCAAAGCAAGCCAAAGGAAGGAAATAATAATCAGAGCAGAAACTAACAAAATTGAAAAAATAAAAACAAAGGAGAAAACCAATGAGACCAAAAGCTGGTTCTTTGAAAAGCCAATAAAGTTAATAAGTCTCTAGTATGGCTGAAAAGAAAAAAAAGAGAGAAGACACAAATTAACAGTATCTGGAACAAAAGAGGGTTTATTACTACGGACCCTGTAGACATTAACAGGATAATAAGGGAATACTCCAAACAGCTCTATACATATAATCACCAATTTAGATGAAATAGAACAATTCCTTGAAAACTGGAAACTACCAAAAGTCACCCAAAATGAAATAGATAACTGAATACCTCACAACTATTTTAAAAATTGAATTCATAAACCTTCCTAAATATAAATTTTCAGATCCAGATCACCATTCATTTCATGAGTTCTACCAAACATTAAAAAATAAATAACACTAATTCTACATCTTTTCTTCCAGGAAAATAAAAAATAAAAGAGGAAGAAACACTTTCCAAGTAATTTTATGAAGCCAATATTACCCTGATACCCAAACGAGAAAAAGACAGTTTAAGAAAAGACAAATCCCCTCATGAACCAATATCCTTCATGAACACACATGCAAAAATCCTAAACAAAACACTAGCAAATCCATATGAAAACATGCTCAACATCATTAGTTATTAGGGAAATGCAAATCAAAACCATAAGATATCATTTCACATTCACTAAGATTGCTGTAATTAAAACAAAAGAGATAATAATAAGCAGTAACAAGGATTTAAAGAAATTGGAACTCTCACACATTGCTGATAGAAATGTAAAATGGTGCAGCTACTTTGGAAGACAGCTTGACAGTTCCTCAAAAAGTTATTATATGACCCAGCACTTAGGTGTATATATCCAAGAAAGATGAAAATAAATACCCACAAAAATTTATATGCCAATGTTCACAGCAGCATTATTCACGATAGTCAAAAAGTGGGAACCACAAGTCTACCAACTAATGAATGGGTAAACAGAATGTATATCCATATAATGGATTTGGCCATTGAAGAGAATGAAGTACAGATACATTCTACAATGTGGATAAACCTTGAAAACATTATGCTAAATGAAAAAAGCCAGACACAGACCATACACAGTATGAGAGTCAAAAAGTGCATTAGTGGTCCCAGGAGTTGTGGGGAAAGAGAGAACGGGGAATGAATGTAATAAGTATGGGGTTTCTTTTTGAGTTTTGAAAATGTTCTAAAATTAGATAATGGTAATAGTTGCACTATTGAATATACTAAAAATCATGAAGTGAACACTTTAAAAGGGATGAATTCTATGGCTCAATAAAGCTGTTAAAATAAATTCACAAATTGAATCCAGAGATACATCATAGCTCAGTAGAGTTTATCCTGGAAAAGCAAAACTGGTTAAACATTAAGAAATCATTCGGTGTAATTCACCATATTAACAGTCTAAAGAAAAACCTCATCAACCTATCAATTCAGAAAAAGTGTTTAACAAAATTCAACCTTGATTCATACACACACACACACACACACACACACACACACCTCTCAGCAAACTAAGAATAGAAAGGCATATCCTCAACCTGATAAAAATTATTTCTCCCTCCCCAAACCAGTTATAGCTAATATCAATCATACAGAAGGGTGAAAGTGAATACTTTCTTCCTCACACTGGAAACAGACTGACCAGGAAGAAATGAAACTGTCCTGATTTGTATACAGCATGACTGTCTATGTAGAAAATCCCTAGGAATCTACAAAAACCAATCTCCTAAAACTAATTTTTAAGTCTAGCAAGGTCACAGAATACAAAACTAATCCACCAAAGCCAACGGTATGAATGACAAAATTATGGAGATGGAGAACAGATTAGTAGTTACCAGAAACTAGGGTGCCTATGGCTTCAAAAAGGTATGAACAAGTGATCCTTGTGATGGAATTACTCTGTTTCCTGACTGTGGTGGTGGTTACCTGAAGCTACATGTGTATTAAATTGCACAGAACTAAATACACACAGTGAATGTAAAACTGGTGAAGTAGGAGTAAGGTGAATGGATCAATGTCAGTTTCCTGTGATATTGTATGAAAATTATGCAAAAACTGGGGGAACTGGGTAAAGGTTATATAAGATCCTTCTATATTATATTTGACAGCCACATTGTGTCCTGCAATTATGTCAAAATAAAAAGTAACAAAGGACCAGCTGTAAATCTCATACTGCTAGTGTGAGTGCAAAAAGGTACATCCACTCTAGAAAATAATTTGATAATTTCGTATGGAGTTAAACATGCGCTTACCATAGGACCCAGCAATCCCACTGTTAGATATTTATCCAGAGAAATACACTTATACTCACACAAGAACTGTATGAGCGTGTACTCAGCAGCCCCATTTATAATTGTCATAAACTGCAAACAACTTCAATGTCCTCCAGGGGCACTGAAATGGATAAATAAACTGCGGTATATCCAGACAACAGAATACTACTCAGCAATGAACGGTACCAAACCACTGATACATGCAACCACTTGGATAAATCTCAAAGGCATTATACTGGGTCAAAGTCTCAAAAAGGTTACATATTATAGGATTCCATTTATATAACACTTAAAAAAAAAAGAAAACTATAGTCACGTAAAAGAGTGGTTGCACGAGTTAGGTTGGGGGAAGGGACTGGTTACAAAGGGATAGCACAAGGGAACTTTTTGGGTGATGTTACTGTTGGCATCCTGATTGTGGTGGCAGTTATAGGAATCTAGTCATGTGTTAAAAGTCACAGAACTGTGTGCCAAAATGAAAAAGTCAGTTTTTCTGTATGTTAATTTAAAAAATAAAAGACTTTTTTTTTGTTTTTGGATTTTAAATCATGTACCTTTAAAAGAATAAAAGACATTTTTAAAAAGGCAACTTTGACATTTCAATGTTATAATTAATACATTCAAAGGCGCCATTTAGAATTTCATTTGCAGGATAACTCTAGATACAAGGAGATTTAAGAGAGTAGTATCAGCTTCACTTTATAGCACAGTATGGAGCTCAGAGAGCATTACATGAAAATTTCCTAACTCACACTTGAACCAAGAAAAAAGAAAGACAATGGTTTTAATGTTAAAAATGCTCAGTAAACACCAAGTAAAAGAACATTTATTTTTATGACCTTTACTTCAATTGTAGCTTCAGAAAACATGCGGAATGAGTGTCTCCTAATTTTTTTTAACATAAGAGATTTAGATTTGCTGAAACACGACTGGTAGTTATAGTAATCATTAAATAGTAAATAAAACGTTAAATAACCCATAAATAGACTAAAAGCCACTCAGATAATTTAAAACAAAGATGAATTTTAGAACTTTTAAATTAGGATGTTAGATTAAAAAGCATGGCATTAGGTCAAATCAAGGATGATTTGCATCAGAATCAAATAAATTATTGCCTGTGGGGAAATGAGATAGTAATTATTAATTACTCCCATACAATTTAAGTAAATAACCCCACATAAAATACTTTTAAAAATATCCTTACATGTTTCTTGAAGGAACACAGTATTTAAAAAAATGTATTCTAAATGCAATATTCAGGTCAGGGAAATGGTGACTACTATACATTCAAGTTAGCTAAGTTAAAAATGCTACTTAGCTACAATTAAGTATTTCTGTAAGCATACAGGTTTCCAATTCTGGCTGTGATTCTTCTGACTTGACAACCATGAAATAGGCGGTCGGCTTATATATGAAATGGATCAGACCTCCGACTGCTTCCAGACAGCTTCTGCGTTAAATTGAGCCATCGACACAGAACTTCCAATAATGACATAAATCTGCATCCTTCACATTTTATGGAACATTGGTCCCACTGTAGCTACAATGTCTGCGTAGGGAGCACTCTGGCTCAGCTCAATAGCCCGCTGTTTCTTTAGGACGAGAAAGCTGTAGAATTTGGCAGCGGCTTGTTTCCGGTCACTGTGTCTGCAGAGCTTCATCAGACTAAAGTACTGCATTCCCTTCTTGTTGGATTCCTGGAAAAATAATTAGAAAAGAAGAAAGGAAAGAGAAACAACATCACTGTAAGTCCAGCAGGCTGCGGGTGCATGATGAATAAAATATTGGTATTCTTGAGAAGTGAGTGTGAAATCCTTAAAGGAGGAAATGCAAATGACTCATTAGTAAATTTAAAAAAACCGTCATAGGTCATTGAATACAAGCTTGGTTCATTGAGAAAATGCCCGCAAAAAGAACTTTTGAAGTGTTATTCCAATTTCTAACGTGTTATAAAATGTTAGCTCTTTTAGAAATTTGATGTTAACATAAATAAATGGCTTGTGTAGAAGTGCAGTTAGTTTAAACTTGTAGGCAGGACTTTGGGGGGCTTTAGATACGAGAATTATCAGCCTTATCAGACTCCTTTTTCTTAAAGGTACTGGGGAGTGGGAGTGATTATAAACAACTATAGTGATAAATGTAAAATTATATTTATATATCTTAGTGGTGGAGGAATATGACTTTATAAACACCTCCCGGTTTTTTTGACATAGGTCAAAAAGGTATTGGACTCACCATAGGGCACCTACGAACCTACTAGAAAAAGTTGAGATACAATAAGGAATTTAGTTATGGATAAAGATAACTCCTTTTATGAAGACTAGTACTTGGAGTCAGATTTCTAGAATAGAAGTACAGTATAGGTTTTTTAGTTAGAAATACTGTGATGAATACTGGCCAGTATCCCTTGGGTATCTTACTCCTTGGACAGTGTGAAGTATTTTTAGAAATAGCATATACAGGTGGTCTTTTTTTTTTTTTTTTGGCAAATTCATAACATTCAGCAAATTAATAAGTTAAACAGTTAATCATATTTTATCTCAACAAAAGGAGTGTATGGGTATCAGCAACCTTTCAGAAATTGCATGCCAAACCTTCACTTGTCCCTTCTTGAGGAGAGAAGATGTGGGTTTTTCCCATGGGAGAGAGCAGGGACACCCTTCTCGATTTCAAGAATCCTTCTGAAAAACACTCCAAGGAAACAAATATGCCAGACTGAACCCACTGGCGCTTATTTATTCCGTTCCCTCCAGAAACCCCTCTAAAATGAATGTAAAAGAGTAAAAGGTGACAAAGGAAGGAGATAAAGACAAATAAAGTGAAAGACTGACTTTGCAGAGTAGAGGAAGCTAAAACGTAGGTGACAACAGGGAGCAAAGCCAGCAAAAAGCAAGCCAGTGTGAGCTACAGAACCTTGGAGAAGCTTAGGAATTGGAGGCAACAACTGTTTAAGACGGAGATAAGAATTTCTCAAAAGTCTACGTGGGCGCAGTTAGAGGTGCACTCCACCACTTCCCCGAACCACTGCTCCAATACCCTACCAGGAGGCAGGAAGGTGTCTTTCTAGAGATCCTAACCACTAAGGCTCTAGAGCTGGGACACCAGGCACTGTGGCTGGTAGAGAAGTGTCCTGCCACAAACTGGGGGATTAAGTGAAATTCTACACAGACAGACGGCCTCTCCCTTACCTACTCTTCGTTCCTGAACCACCAGCACCATCCTTTTATCTTCTAGGCCATAGATCTGAAGATTTAGCTGGGAAATATGACCGTGGAGGTGGTGCTTAATGGACGATGGCACATGCATGTGTGTTTGTGTGTGTGTATGCAGGGGGTGCTGCCCAATCATCTCACCATAGAGGCCGTATGTCTACAAGACCACCCTTGTTTATATAACTTCCGATCTGGGAGCACCTGGGTGGCTCAGTCGGTTAAGCGTCCGACTTTGGCTCAGGTCATGATCTCACGGTTTGTGGGTTCGAGCCCCACATCGGGCTCTGTGCTGACAGCTAGCTCAGAGCCTGGAGCCTGCTTCAGACTCTGGGTCTCCCTTTCTCTCTGACCCTTCCCTGCTCACGCTGTCTCTCTCTTTCTCTCTCAGAAATAAATAAAAACATTTAAAGAAAAATAACTTCCAATCGATTTTGGCTGTCTCACTCTTAAATAAAAACAGATAACCAAAGACCTACCAGAAATCTGAGTGTAATTTCTAACATTCAAGAGCAAAAAAAAGAATGCATTCAAGAGAATCACTAAGCAAACAGAGACAATGCAGGGAGCAGAGGAAGACTATAACCTATGAAAGAGAAGACTCTGTCTATATAACATGATGAGGATGATTACTGAAAGAAAGCAGATTAGTGGGTTGCTGGGGGGTGGTGGGGTTGGGTGGAGAGACCAGTGGGAGAGATGGGACAAAGAATTATCAAGGGGCACAAGGAAACTTTTTGGGGCTATAGACATATATGTTCACTATCTTGATTGTGGTGATGTTTTCATAGGTGTATACAGATGTCAAACTGTTCTACTGTATTTTATTTATTTATTTTTAAAAACATTTTCTTTTTAATTTATTTCTGAGAGAGAGAGAGAGAGACAGACAGACAGACAGCATGATCAGGGGAGGGTCAGAGAGAGAAGAAGACACAGAATCCGAAACAGGCTCCAGGCTCTGAGCTAGCTGTCAGCACAGAGCCTGATGCAGGGCTCAAACCCATGAACCGTGAGATCATGACCTGAATCGAAGTCAGGCACCCAACCAACTGAGCCACCCAGGCGCCCCTGTTCTACTGTATTTTAAATAGGTATGATTTATTGTATTTTAATAATACTTCAATAAAGCTGTTAAAAAAGTAAATACATAAATGAAAAGACGAGGATGCTACAAAACAAAATGATAATTAATAACTAAGAAAAACTCTTGGAAAACAAAAAATATGAAAGCAGAAATAAAATTCAATAAAAACTAGAAGATAAAGTTGAAGGGAATTAATATAAGGAATAAAAGATTTTTTTTAATGTAAAAGGTGCGATTCAGGGGATCCAACATCTGATCCATAGACAATTCAGAAAGAACAGAGTAACATCAAGGAGGAAATTTAAGAAATACAGTTTCCTAGAATTCAAGGACCTGAACTTTCAGAATAAAGAAACCACTACATGGTCAGCACAATAAATGAAAAAAGACCCATTTCAAAACATATCACCATGAAATTTCATTTCAGACCACTAGGAGTAAAAAAAAAAAAAAAAGATCTTGAATTTTCCAGAGAGAAAATAAAGGTCGCCTACAAAGGCCAGCCAACCAAACAGCATCTAATTTTTCAGTAACAACGCAAGAAGCCTAGACGTGTTACAAAGCCTTCAACATCTGAAAGATGCTATTTTCAAACTAGGTTCAGAACATCCAATCAAGTTAAAGGTAAAATAAAGGAATTTTCAGACTTATATATAGGGTGTCTATCTCCTATGCACTCTTTATCTCAGAAAATTATGAGAGGATGTCAACCACCAAAAAGTTCAAAGTAAAGGAAGACAGACCAACGCATCAAGAACTAGAGAAACTAATATAGGAAAGAGACAAAGGAACTCCCATGTTACGATATAGGACGGTTCCCAAGACAAAAACTATGGAAAAACCTAGAAGGCATCTAGTCTAATTAGAACAAGAGGATGATGAGCTCTGGAAGGAGTATCTTCAAGAAAAAAAAAAATGGAACTGATGAATCATTTGATACATTTAACCATACTAAAAGGGGTTTCATTATATTGTCAGAGAATTTTTAAATAGGATTAAGGGTGAGTATATAGACACTAAGCCAATGGGGAAAATGAAGCAATGATTAACTAAAAAAAAACAAAAAACAAAAAACAAAACCCCACAACACTTTAAACAGGTAAGAAAAGAAATGCAATGACACTAATTTTTACATAGTCTTTGGGGGCTTTTTATTTAAAAAAATTTTTTTTACGTTTATTCATTTTTGAGAGACAGAGCATGAGCAGAAAGGGGCAGGGAGATTGGGAGACACAGAAGCCGGAGCAGGCTCCAGGCTCTGAGCTGTCAGCACAGAACTTGACGCCGGGCCTGAACCCATAAACTGCGAGATCATGACCCGAGCTGAAGTCAGACTCTTAACTGACTGAGCCACCCAGGTGCCCCTACATAGTAACAGTGACTGCTGATTGTCCCTTAATATCCATTTTTGTCTTCTTCCAAAGGAATAGAATTACTAGCCCGGCCCAGGGCTGCCAGACAAAGACTACATTTTCCAGCTAGATGTGGCAAGGTGACCAAGTGCTGGGCAATGAAATTGGAAAGTGATACAGAGAATCTCTGGTTGTACACTTAAAGGAAATTTTGTTGCTGAACCGAAAGCAGACATGGGGGGTACTACCCATTTTTGATCCTGAGAATAAAGAAAATGAGATAAAGGTAACCTAGGTCTCTGACATTCTGTGAGCATAGCACCCATACCAGGTTTACTTTATCTTTTTAAACCATTGGTATTTTGGCTTTCTGTCAAAATCAAACCTGCATGGGGCGCCTGGGTGGCTCAGTTGGTTAAGCATCCGACTTCGGCTCAGGTCATGATCTCATAGTTTGTGGGTTCGAGCCCCTCGTCGGTCTCTGTGCTGATGGCTGGCTCAGAGCCTGGAGCCTGTTTCGGATTCTGTGTCTCCCTCTCTCTCTGACCCTCCCCTGCTCATGCTGTCTCTCTCTCTCTCTCTCTCAGAAATAAATAAAACATTTTAAAAAATCAAAATCAAACCTGCATCATAACTGTTACAATTATAACACTGTAAACACTGAATATTGTGTTAAAAACAGACTGAGGTGGGGGAGATACAACTCAGCTAAATATTCATTTTATGTTGAAAGAAGTCAGCAGGTAAAATTTAAAGCTGAAATATCAAGAAAGAACAGTAAGAACATGTAATTGGAAATAGAGGTATAAATGCTAAAAGAAACAGCTTAACATAGCTGCCTCTGGCGAGCCGGACTTAGAGATAAGGAGGGGTTAGGACAAAAAAACTTCTGTGTTTTCTTTTCATTCTTATAGCATAGAACTATTGAACTTTTAAAATTATATACATGTATTGTTTTGGTAAAAATGTAATTAAAATTTAAAATTATCTGTTTTATTCTTACTCTATTATTTTCTTTAAGAAAGAGAGAGAAAGAGAAAGAGAGTGCATGAGTGGGGGAGAGGAACAGAGCTGGAGAGAGAGAGAGAGAATGAATCTTTAAGCAAGCTCCATGCTCCTTGTGGAGCCCAACACAGAGCTCGATCCCAGACCATGCGGTCACAGCCCTGGGATTATAATCCAAACCGAAATCAAGAGTCAGACACTCAACCTACTGACTCACCCAGGTGCCCCGCTCTTACGCTATTATAAATTGAGTTCCATGTAGAGAATTAGTTGATAACCTGCTAAGCCCAAGAATGAGACACTATATGTCTAGAAGTATGAGGATAAGTAAGAAGTTGATTAGAATATGCAGGCAGTGAAAGCAAATTCCCGTGGTTAGCCCTGGGTATACTGCTCAAAATAATTTCCTCCTAATGGAATTTGGTCTCAACAAAAAAATAAGGAAAATGATTTTTTTTAAAGTTTATTTATTTTGAGAGAGAGGGTGAGAGCACGTGCAAGTCAGGGAAGGGCAGAGAGCGAGAGAGAGAGCGAAAGAGAGAGAATCCCAAGCAGCTCTGCCCTGGCAGTGTGGCTGCATGTCTGACGGTGGGGGCTCGAATTTACCAACTGTGAGATCATGACCTGAGCCAAAACCAAGACTCGGACACTTAACTGACTGAGCCACCCAGTCACCTCAAAAACGATTTCGTTTTTAGTAATGTCTAGAAGGTCCAAGGCAATGTTTTATTTATTTTTAACAACAAAAATAGGATTGACAAACCCTAGCATCTTACCCGCAATCTATTTAACATCTGAAGAATTCTTCCCTTCCATCTCTCTGCCTCAGTATTTTGTTGACTCTCCAAGGACTCCTGTTTGAGTGAATAATAAAATACCTCAATGAAACACATTTTACCAAATGGTTACTATTTGCTAAGCACAGTGTTAGCTGCTACAGGAAACCCAACTATAATACCGGGTCCTGCTATAAATAAGGAGCTTATGGTCTGACAATAGAATAGGAAACATACAACCATATGAACCTCTACTCCCTAGGTGATGAGGGGCTCCAGAAGGGGAGATTCCGCAGTCTTTATTGGTAGTGCATCCCAGGGCACTGTGGCCTTACTTTCAAACGTAAAGTCAGAAGTGACTTTTGGTTAGGACTATCCCAGCTCTGGCCAATTTGAACTGAGTTGACAGGGTAAATATAAAGCTGTAGAAAAAGTGCCTTGTCAAGGCCTTTATCTGAACTTACCTGGTGATACAGAGGCTCTAATTAATAAGTGATGCTTGGCAATTTGTGTACAGTTGGGTGAGAACCTTTTGGATTTCGAAGGTAACCTGTCCAAAAAAGATCAACCCACTTCCTCTCATATTATCCGAATAGATTCATTCTTTTTGGTCTTTAAAGCTTAGCCACCTTCAGAAACACACCTCAATATTTAAAACTTGTCAAGTTGAAATCCCTCACAGGAACTCACTCTAAGCTCTTATCTACTAACACTTGATGAGCTGAGAACAAAATCGGGCATAGGAAAGGTGCTGATGAATCTGACAAAAGAGCAGGCCTACAGAGCGCAGGGGCAGGGGGCTGTAGGGAGGAAGGTGGCACAGATCTGACCTACTTTGTAATTTCTCCCAGGCTAGTTCCGGCCATGTGACCCGATACCTTCTGTGTCATCTTTATCAGAGGTGCACTGTTTGTCAAGCCTCCGTGCGCACCTTTGAATCCCAGATACGTCCTACAGTGTTTTCAATTTCAGACTCCGAGATGATTTCAGAAAGTTCCAGAATATCCTGGATAGTATTTTAAATCATTTGGAGCTAAGGGGACCGCCGAGTCCTCACTCCTACTAGCTGTACTGGCTTCCTGGTCCTGACTATATAGCATCCCTTCTTACACTGCAAAGGGAGTGATCTGAAAATATGGCCACTTTATTCTGAAGAGTTTTCCAAATTCCTCCAGGTACAATTTACTTTTATTTCTTTCTGGTCTGCCCTGGGATCAGTGAGTTCACCCAATTACTAATGTTTATTATATTGTTAAATACACAAATGCTGTTTTTCAAATAGAAAAAGCAGTGGCCCAGCTCTTTGTTAAAGACGCAGGAGACGGCAGCTTCGCCTATACTGCACAACGAAACTCAGGGGGAAAAGGCTCGGAAAAAATAGTCTATGCGCTTTGCTGAAGCCTGTCTACTTGATCTATCTGGACACCCTACAGCTGAATCCATTGTGTGGAAAGCCGGGCGGATTATTAAAACAGCTGAACTTGTGCTGTGTTGTGGTTTGCTTGACCATGTATGAAAATAACCTGTGTCTGTAGAAGCAAAGAGAAAGGCGAAATTAACCAACTCTCTTCTACCTTAGCTGTTTGGATGTTTCAGGTAGAAAATTCAGGTATCTATCCTGTCCTAGATTATCCGAAGAATTCAGTGTTTTCCACGTATGAAAAAACAATCCAATAGTCTTGGAACTCATTATTAAGATAGTTTATTTAAGGACAGCTTGTATATGGCATGAATAGCTATTCTGATATTATTTAATAAGAACCTTTGATTAAAATTCATTACAGTCTTAAAAATGCCTTCAGCACAGTGGTACAAGGACTAGAGAAATAGGACAGTAATACACACGAAGTCAGGTGAGTCCACGTTACTTCTGGCTTTGCTGTTGAATTGTGGCCCTTTCAGCAGACCATTTTCTCTTTCTGATCTCTAGAAATCTCTGACAGATATAGGCCTTGAGCCATATAATGTTTTGGATAAAAATGGTTTTTTTTTGTTTTTTATTTGTAAATGAAGTAAAATTTCAAATGCCCCAGGACGTACCTCTAATATAGCTCTGTTTCTTTAAAGCTGTTACAAGAATAACTTAAAGCAGTGATTCTCAATATTTTTACCTTTGACTACCTTTGATGATATAAAAATCTCACAATTTTCTTTAAAATGATTTGAAGTTTCAAAATAAATTAAAGAAAAAAGGTTCAAAGCAATTCTGAGTATGTTTTATCAAACTATTGACACACCTCTTTGTTGAGATCACTAATTTAAACAGTAATTCTAGAAAGTAACATGACAGCTCTAAAACCAATTTTCAGGTAAATAAGGTGTTAACTACTTAGGAACAAAGTTTTTAAGAACATTCTTGAGACTCTGCATATAATTACCAATTCAACTGGACTATTTTCAATGTCTTGTGCTAAGATGCCATTCATTAAAGAGGATTCCTCAGCAGCTGAAGATACCATTTCAACAATATCCTCCTAAAGCAAATTAGGGAAAGACAGGTAGGTCATCACAGTAGTAGTAGTTATCATAGGAACAATTTTATTTTGTTAAATGCTTTAATCACATAATGCTCCTTTCTAAAACTAATTTATTTTAAATTTTATTTATTTACTTTGAGAGAGAGAGAGAGCACAAGCAGCAGAGGGGCAGCGAGAAGGAGAGCCAGAGTCCCAAGCAGGCTCTGTGCCATCAGCGCACAGCCGAATGAGGGGCTCAAACTTAGGAAACGTGAGATCAGACCTGAGAGGAGATCAAGAGTCAGGCGCTTAACCAACCGCACCACCCAGGCGCTCCTCTAAAACTAATTTAAAATAGTACCTGCATTTGCAAAATATTATCTCTGAAATATCGCAGGTAGGCAGCCCCCGTTCTCCATAAGCCTCCCACAGATGAAGAACTGGCACTTCCCCACCCTCTTTTCTAGTCCTGTTCTCTTCACCACTGCAGACCCGGCATCACACACATCTTTGGCTGTGTGCCTGAGACCACTTTCCTTTGGAGCATTCTGTCCAGTCCCAGCCTCTACCTCTATCCTCAGGCCGGTGCCAGGGGGCAGGGGAAGAAGAACTGGGAGCAGAGAGGTGCAATGGGGGAAGGGATATTAATATCTCTACCGAGGGCCATGACAAGATTCTTGCCACCGCTGCTGGAGCTGTCACTGGCAACAGGGAAGAAAACCTGTGTCCTCTGAAAGAGAAGCAAAGGCACAAAGAAGAAGGAAAAAGAGGAAGCCAGGAATTCTATATTCCTTATCATCTCCTTTTTTAATTGCTATAGAAACTGTTAGACCCCGTTTTCGTCTTTAACCAGTCTTCAGGCTAGGAGCTTCCTACAACAAAGCTTCTTTCATTTTTCATTTTAGCTTTTAGAATGTTTAGGGAATATAAAGAGTTGCATTTTATTCTTTAATATACATGTCAGTGGAGACTTATGTCTTTTCCCTTTTAATCTCTATGAATATTCTACATTTTAAAGACTCAATTTTGCAGTTTTTTACATAAAAAACATTTAATAAAGATTGAAAATGATTAATCAGAATCAATATTTTTCTATCCTGTCAACGTGCTCCCATTCCTGATTGTATTTCATATCTTCACCATTTTTGGAAGCAGAATGGAATTGATGGTTAAAGCCTAAGTTAAGGTAGAGGAGTTAAATGGCTCAAGAGAACTCATACATCAATCTCTTTCCTTTACTTCAAGCACGAGGGAAAGTCTATTTTGTTAATATGTTAAAAAAAAACATGAACTAAACAAGCTTGCCTGATCATAATTTTCAGTAGGTGCACTCTAAGAAATGCCTGAGCCCATATAAGGACGATAGTAGTATTGGCAACCCGATAACTCAACATCCAGTATACTATCAAATATTTAGTAAAATACCTTCTGTTTTAATGCATTATGAAATTGTCTTTCCTTCCAAGAGCATTCAGTTTCAGTGTGGACTGATTTTGAATTCCCTGAGTGGTTATCAAAATGCAGTGATGGTGGAACAAACCAGAAAAGCACTGGTTTATTTTTATCTGGTTTGGCTATATTTGTGCAATCACTAAAGTGACAATGGGAAAAATACTTTAAAACATGTTGTTTCCAACTACGTTTTTAAATAACTATGTTTTTTGAATAAAAATTATGTCTTCGAGTAAAAGTTTTTAAAATTTTGTTTGGCCATGGATCTTCAGATAGTCTCTTGGATTCAAGGCTAAGGTAATTATAGATCTAAAACATATTCTTAGAGGTGGGAAGAGTGAATTTCTGATCAGAAACAAAACACAGGTGTATTGTCTAGAGTCCTAAAAACATTCCATGATGTACTGAATGTGGGGCCTTGGAGGATTCTCAGGATATAACTGGATTCAATACAATCATTTATTTGATGTACCATGCAAAATATTTCAGTATGAAACTACTTATCTTGTTATTTACGCTCTTAAACTTCTAGAAAATACTGTTCTGCAGATGAAAATCATGCTTTACATACCACTGCCCCTTACTAAACAAATTACAGAATAACATAAGACGAAACATAAACTATAAATGTAAGAAGACACACCAGAGTCTCAAAGTTCCTTCATCGTTTCTGTATCAGAAAAATAATATTTTTATGATTCTCTTTGGTTAACTTACCTCAGAATTAATATTTTTATTGGTATCCTCATGAGAGTTACACATAGGTCCGTTAATCACATCCTTCCAAGTTTTGGGTTGACTTAAGTCTTTCTGGGAATTTGGCTCTTCCATCTCAGAGGTCTCTGAATTATTAAGGAAGTAAAGAAGATTTCACCAAACTATCCTTCAAACTTAAATTGGGATGTGATTGTTACAAAAGAAAACTTCTGACAGGAAGCTTGGAATCTAAGAATTTAAGCAAAGGGTACACACACTTTCTTATAGCTTCCCAAGTCTCACATATTTCTCTGCCCCTTCCCCTCATCACCTCCACTCCCCATCATCCACCTACTATCTTCTCCACACTCCTTCCCACACATGCACTCATGACACAACATGGATACTTCAAGCCCATCCTGGTGTATCGTTAGCAGATTTTAATGCCTTCAGGACAGGTGATCAGGAAGCAGAGATTCACTCGTTACTTAAACTGGTTTTATCATTCCTTTACAATAGTCATAATAATAATCAGCAATTATTAATACTCCCTGTAGTTTCTAGGTGGATGGAAATTTCTATGTCTCAGGTTAATTGTGTTGTTTAAATGCTATTCTTATCACTAGGTGACTTCTCATGTTAGTGGCCTTAAAGTGAAACGTTACCCTACTAGATAAAATAATTTTTTTCTGTTGAAGTTTTGTGAGTACTGCCTGTGGGGAGAAGGGAGGTAGGAAGGAGTGAGATTAGGAAGAATCCACATAGTATATATGCTTCATCTTTTTAATGTAGCTTGTTGAACAAAAATTAATCTGCAAGGCAAAGAAGGCAATGCTAATGTAACAATTTCTTTTAAGTTGAAATATTCTAGAGATAGCATCTATTTGGGAATATGGAATTGGATCCCATCTTCATTTTGAAATATAAAATGACAGTTTTGTTTCTTAACAATCCCTTCAAAACCAACAGTTAGGATGTCTCACCTATTATGTTTTCATTTCCCACTTCTTCCTTTACTGATTCCTTCTGTATCAATTTTCTTCCAAGTTTAAAGCCAGAAGACAGAAAGCATTTTGTAAACAGCTGTAAAAATATACACTTTTATTACTTTTTTTGTACAACCAAAGCAATTCAATAAAAATATAAGCACATATGCTAAAAAGTGAAAACTATAATTCATGCACACACATCAAGCAAATTAATTCAAAAGTGTTAAGGGAGTATTTTTCACAAGTTTATATTCTGTTGTATACATGAATGTAAATATGCATTTATTTATTTATTTATAACCAAACACTGCACCTATGTAAAAAGATGGAAACGATTACCATTTTCAGTTCAGCATGAGTCAAATCCTGGGCAGCACTTGACAGAAGTGTGTCCACTCCTCCCTTCTTCTTCCACATCATCAATCTTCGGGTCGGAGGAGCCAGTTCCAAAACCATGAGTGTGTCCGTAAAGGAAGTAAGCTGTTTATGCATAATTTTGCTACTGATCTCCTTGATTGGATCTATGAGCAATTTCCTCTTTTTCCCTTTCCTTTTCTCAGCAAGGTCTAAATATAAGAAATAGACACAACTGGGATTGGTTGTACAGCTGTGTAAAATGATATTCTAGGCAGTGCATACCTAAGAAATGTCTACCACAATGCAACCTACAGAGTTGCCATAGGAAGAAAATCCCTTTCTCTCTACTGAAAATTGTGCTTCACTAGGTTTTTGCACAGCTAGAGTATCTCAGCAGCCAATAGCTGATGCATTTTGTAATGTGTTCCTTCAGGGTGCTTAGGATGGACTCTGTTGACCTGCCAGGTCGATAACTGAGGAATATGTGGAGCAGAGGACATAATGAGAGGGAAGTTGCTCAGTTCTGAAGTTCCCTAAAATATCTATCTAACAGGATATTCTGAAACATTAATTTGTATTTGTCCGGTATATTCTTCCCTCCTCCATTGAAATTCATACACAAATTCCAAGTAGGTAGCTAGGCCCATGGAGTTTCACTCCTTTAGGTCATTTTACCAGGTAAAAAGCAGAAGTCAAACTTTTCCTTAGTAAATATGCAAAGGGGGAGGGTTAGATTTCCCAGAATGGGTGAAGATCTGAGATCACATGAAGCCAGAAGGAACAGTCACCTGCTTGCTAATGTGCCTTAGTAAAATTCTGGGAACATGACAAGATCTGAGAAGGGCTGGGGGTGTGATGACCCCAGAGGCTACACAGGCTGGGGCAGTAGGTACCACAAACTGTTTGGTTGATGACCAAAGTTTCCTTTCCACCTGCCACACCCCTCCCCCAAATTTTGATATCACGTGGCCTAGGGCAGATAGGGGAGCTATACAGATTGAAATTTTTGCCAGCCCAGTGGGATAGAGGTTCAGAGTTGAATGTAGTAAATAAAAAACTGCAATGCTTTATTCCTTGCATGCCTGAGTTTATAACTGAAATTCATATCAATTAAAACTAGGATGTTCTTACAAGGTCAAGTTATATTCATATTTATTTTTTATTCCTAAAAATATACTTGAGGTTAAATGTTAGAGGGCACAGACCTCTCTTCTGATTCTTTTGTTCTGCCTTATTTTATATGCATTTGCATGTTTATTTATCTTTCCAACCAGATTGTAAGCTTCTTAAAAGTAGGTACTATTGTTGGTGCCTGGGTGGCTCAGTCAGTTGAGCCTTCCACTCTTTGATTTCAGCTCAGGTCATGACCTCATGGTTTGTGAATTCAAGCTCCCCATTGGGCTCTCTGCTGACATTATGGTGTCTTCTTGGGATTCTCTCTCCCTCTCTCTCTGCCCATCCCTGGCTTGTGTGCCCATGTGCTCTCTCTCAAAATAAATAAACATTAAAAAAAAAAAAAGCAGGTACTATGTCTTCTTCATTCCTGTGCCCAAAAGAGAGTAATAGTTCAATAACTACTGGCATTGAACTCAGTTTTAAATTTTCCATTTTCCCGAACTGGATATATGGTTTGACTAGAACTGACTATAATGAAAGAATCGCCCCAAATTTCCTCTACACTCTTTCCCTACTCTTTCCCTATTGTATTGCATATGTTATTACTAGGTTGACTACTTCCTATAATACTTCATAGATTATCTCACAGTAAATAAGAGAGTAGTGTATCAAAAATAAAAAACAAAAACATGAATGATTCTGACCTGAAACATCAATTGGGTCAAGGGTAAATCCATGTTCTTCATTTGATAATGTGATTTCATCCATTTTTTCATTTTCAGGTAGACATATATACTCTGAATTATCTGGTTCTACCATAAGAGGAATTATTAGAAAAATAACAGTTATGTTTAATCTAGATACTTATATATGAGAATGAAAGCAAAAGATAAATTAATTGAAGATTTATATTGCTAACTGGAGCCCAATCTGATGTTTCGAATCACAAGTACTTAAGAGAGTTGAAGAGACACAGAGATTATATGGTCTGGGACCCAGTGCCTAGGTGAGTCGTGCACTGTCACCTTCTTTTGCACATGTGACATCTAAGGCTGGATGTAGAAACAGTGGTAGAAACTTAGTAGAAACAGTGGTAGCAACCACAATAAATGACTGACATATATTTGATTATATGTCTGCTAAAAAATTTGTATTCTGTTAAATCTCTTAACTATTAGTTGACCCATAAAGGACCATAAATAAATTTATATCATCTCTCTTTTTCACATTTTTTTTTTTTTTTAATATTTTTATTTATTTCTAGGAGAGAGAGAGACAGCGTGAGCAGGGGAGGGTCAGAGAGAGGGAGACACAGACTCCGAAACAGGCCCCAGGCTCCGAGCTGGCAGTCAGCACAGAGCCCGACGCGGGGCTCGAACCCACGAACCGCGAGATCATGACCTAAGCGAAAGTCGGACGCTTAACCGACTAAGCCACCCAGGCGCCCCTCTTTTTCACATTTTAAATTTCTACTATGTGTTAGGAGGGAAATGTAACATCAAAAACAGTGAGGAGTCAAAATAGGACTATTTGTACTTTTAATTCTTAAGAAAAATCATACAAAAGTACTTCAAATGATTTGAGGTAGCTTCACTTGGATTTCAAGTAGAAAACACCCCCATATTTGTAATTTCTCTCAAATTGTGTACAGATTGCCCAATTATATTAATGTTAATATGGTATTAATATTAATAATTAATAACCATAGTAGTGTCAAACATTAGTGATGTTTCTAACATGTAACATATTATTTTAATGACTCAAAAGCATAGTGTTTTCTCAGAGTATTTAGATGCGCTCTCATATCAAATAAACCCAATACTGGTTAAATGCCATTGTTGTATCTTTCTCGAAACCCAGTTTCCTATTCCCTATTGTCTACAGTCAGACTCAAGAGAGTTTGAGTATATTATATCACTACTTAAACTGAGGAAGTTGTAAGGTTTAGTTTGAACATCAGTATATGTTCACTTTCTACACAAAAGATAATTTCATCATACCCACTATAGTGTCAGGAGGCTCAGGAGGCATGGAAATTTCTCCGTTCAAACGCATGTCTTCTAACAGGATATTCTGATCATCTTGCAATAGATTGTCTTGAAAAGTACAAGAAATACTTTTGTCATACAGAATAGAATCTGTCATTTTTTTCACTAAACATTTAATTGACATTATTGTATATAAGGATTATAAACAGATACAAAAAGGAATCAACCCTACTTAAGTAGATTTGATTGGCTATGTAGACTATCATATTTCATGCAGGATAGTATAGAATTTCATATATTTCATTTTCTTTCCCTTATTAAGTAGATGTTTAATTTCAGGACATATTTACTTAACTAATACCAAGATAATAATCTTGTTACAAAGCCATGTTTAAATTTCAGATCAAGAAGTGAAAGCTTTCAAACTGCTTTGGTAGATATCTAAGGTAGAACCACTATTTTTTCATAATTTGAAATTTCAAAAAGTTTGCCACAACCAGCCCTTTAAAGTAAACTAGAGAAGTTAGAAAAGACTTGCTATATCACCATCAATATCTTTATTTATTTATTTTTTTAATGCTTTATTTATTTCTGAGAGAGAAGAGGGACAGCATGAGCAGGGGAGGGTCAGAGAGAGGGGGAGATACAGAATCTGAAACAGGCTCCAGGCTCTGAGCTGGCAGTCAGCACAGAGCCCAACGTGGGGCTGGAACTCACAAACCGTGAGATCATGACCTGAGCCGAAGTCAGAGGCTTAACCGACTGAGCCACCCAGGCGCCCCTACCATCAATATCTTTAAAATAGAGGTATGTGTATTCAGATTTCCCAGTTTTTGTCTACCCCATTTCTATGATTATTTTATAGCAACATCATAATATAAATATAAAAATATAATATAAAATGTTGGACAGATCCTTAGAATAACTGTTTCACAATTTCTGTTAAGGAAACAATGATTCCAATATATGATCTAATATATTTTGTGAGGAAATATACTAAACTCACTCCTTTCCCTCTAAAAATTAGGAATTTGTAAAAATAAAAACAAGTAGTATTTTATAACCTTTAGGGAAAATGTGTTTAAATAGATGCCTATTTACTTAGACCTAGCTTAAATGTTTAAATACACCACAGACTTTAAAAATGTATGTAAAAAATGAATTGATTAAAAAAAAGTGTACTGATTTAGGGGCACTTAGGTGGCTCAGTTGGTTAAATGTCTGGCTCTTGATTTCAGCTCAGGTCATGACCTCACTGTTCATGGAATAGAGCCCCAGATCAGGCTCTGTCCGGGCAGTGTGGAGTCTGTTTGGGATTCTATCCCTCCCTTTCTCTCTGCCCCTGACCTGCTTGCATGTACACATGCTCAGTCTCTCTCTCTCTCAAAATAAATAAATAAATTTTAAAGGCACTGATTTATATGACACAGAGGCATACCTGAGAATTTAGTTTGATATAATAAGCCTATTAATACATTCTTAGTATGATTGAAATAAATATCCAATTTCTTCTTATTTTAATACCCAATTTCTATATAACCAGAAAACATACCGATCATCTCTCCTGCAGCTCCTTCATCTCCAAATCCATCTCCACTGTCATAGAACAGAGATTTTTCTCCAATGAGGCTTCCAGAACTAGGTTCAACTAAAGGACCACTGGAATTCAGCAATATGTTGTCATCAAAAAAGCTATGTCTTCTGAGAATTTCAGATTCCTCTCCTAAATAAATATAGATCATTAACGCTGAGTTAGCCATAGAAACATAGAGTTTTAGAGTTAGATGGAAATTTAGGTATCTTCTTGTACAGCCCCTCCCATTTTGCAGATAAGAAAAATGAGAGCTCAAAAACTTATTTGAATTACTCAACTAAAGTCACTCAGTTAATCAGTGGAGGCTGGATTTCTAGTCTAACATTTTTTCCAAAACAATAGGGAAAAAAACATCAGATAGAGTTTTTAGTTGTGGTTCAATTTAATAATTTCCCAGAATGACTCCTTCTACTTTAGATAGGTCATGTCCTGCTTGATCAAGTATTATTTAGTATTATTTCAAGTACAATTTCTTGCATTGTTTGTCCACAGTGGGGTTTGGAAAATAAGGAGCACATCTGCCTTCTTGGGAATGGAAAGGTAGGTAAAATATTAAAGGATGGGCTTACAACATTCATCCAATAAGTATTTATTGAATGACTGGGTATTAGGCAATTGGCTAGGGATTAGAGATACAGTGATAAAAAACCCAATCAGCTAACATTAACTGAGTACTTACTATGTGCATTATATTATGTAATAGAAGATGCTATTATAATCCTAATTTTACAGACAAGGGAACACGTCCACAGAAAGGTTTTATAATTTGCACACAGTCATACCCTAATAAATGACAAAGCTAGGATCTGAATCCAGCAGACACAGTGATAGTTAAAACTTCCAGTGGTAAAATATTTTGCAAAATGGAGACTTATGAGAACAAACTCCTAAGGCGCTGACACCAGCAGATAAAATGAACTCTCTGCTTCAAACCGACTTGCTTTCAGATTGGTTGTCAGCACATGTATATTCTTTCCCTTCCTTGCGTTTGAATCTCTAGGTCCAGGAGTCTGAAACCCTAGAGATCAGACAGAGGTTGGTGTTCTCCCTTTCTCAACAACCCACGTTAGTGCTAGTTAGTAAACAAAATCATGAAGTATCACTTATATTAAAATGAATATAAGTTGATAAAATGAAATAAAGTTGATAAAACAAAAAAGGTGATAAATTGGTAGAGGGCCTTGAGGATAAGCAGGGGTGTCTAAAGTAAGTCATAGGGACTCAAGGTGCTTCAGTAGAGGAATGTGATATGAAAAAAAAATTCGATTTAAGAACAATTGCTCTTGCAGAGATACATAAAATGTGGGAAGAGACTGGGAGATACGTAGGAGGGTATTATAGTACTCGAGGTCTTTAGTACTGGTGAACTATGCTGGTGGCTAGAGAAATAGAAAGAAGACCTAAGAAGCATTTCCAATTTGTCGTTGTTGTTAATCAGCACTGGTATGAAGCTTACAGAAAGTGCAGTTAAAAGTGGTCCTAAAGTTTTAGGCCTAAAGAACAGTAGCAGCGTTTACAGGGAAATGTGTAAAGGGTGTCTTGGCAGTAGGAAATATGATTAACCCTTTGTCAGTGTATTACTCTCTGGGGTTACAGAGAGTAAGAGATCCATGCTACTCAAAATACAGTCTGTGGGTTGGTGCTTGTCCACGACAGAGTAAATACACAAATTAGAGGTAAATGTTTAGAGCATTTTAAAGCAATTTCACAGAGTAATTTGAATTATATGTTGAATTTAATAACAAAACATTGAAGCATGTATTTTGATTTTTAAACTTTCAATTTTCTGGTAATCAGCTTTTTAATATTTTACAAAAGTATCATTCTCTGACAGACTGGAAGTTAACAAAAATTCTAAAACTTGTCCCGCACCACAGATCATTTAAGAGCACAGCTATAGATCATAAGAGTTATAGAGAAAGAGTAAGGATGAGAAGCGGAGGTTGGAGATGTAGCTCAAGCATTACTGCCTTGACCACCCTCCCCAGGGAACACAGAGTAGGCCACCCTTCTATGCTCACTGCTTTGGGCACTGTAAGAGAGCTAAAGATGAATCTGACACAGATTTTCTCCTCATGGAGTTTTCAGACCAATACAGGATGTACATAATATCATAGTTCAAGACAGAGGGAAATGCCATAAAAAGAACAAATAATATATAGCTCTAATTATAAGATATACTCAACAGTCTGTTTCATAATCAATGACTATGTATTTAGCATGTGTTATTTCCTCCTCAGTCCTAAGCCATGCTAAAATATTTCATTTTACAATTGATATTATATATTGGAGGAATTTTCATATTTTAAAGGCACCATATACAGCATACATGTAAAACCCTATATATATGGTTATATATAATACATATGTGTATACATATACATATATTACTATGGATATATGTATATACACATATATTACTATGTGTATACACACATATTACTATAATATATTACATATACATATATATTACACACTCACACACACACATATATTACTACAGCAAATGTTTATTTGCATGTCTCTCTCCCAGCCTGAAGCTCTTTGTGGGCAGAAAGTGCTTCTGCAAACTTTGTACTGCCTATGCCTATGATAGAACATGACATATAGTAAGTATTCAATAAATGACTGCAGACTAAGAAGGGAAGTTTATAGTCTAAGACTGAGTCTTGGCATTAACACCTATTTAGAAAAAAGTAAAGACAAACCTGCTGAGAGTGGCATTTAGACATTAAGAGATCCATTCTAAAGATAGCTATTTCTATTGACACGGTTTCAATACAAAAATGCAAATATAATTGACTATGGCTTGTGATTTTAATTTCTCAAAGATTCTCACCAAAGCTCCCAGCTTGGAAAAGTAGATCATTAGCATAATCTTCTCTAAGTGTGATTTCTTCTGGTCTGCTTTGGTTCTGAGTAAAGTGTTCTGAAACATCAATAGCACTATGGAGAAACATAAGATTTGGGAAGATTGAGAAAAATATGCCAACAGAACACAAGGGTTTTGCAGTATACCAGCAAAAGCCCAAAACTCTAAAACAAAAAACAGGTTTTATTATGAAAATAAAGACTTTTGTTTTCTCAATAGTGTTATTTATAAACACTGGTTGATTACACATGTATATATACAAACGGTCTCTGGGCTGCCAAATCCAATGGTCAGTTCTCAGTCCTTTCTTATTCTAACCACCGCATCTGAAACACATGTTCACTCCCTCACCGAACACGTTCTTCTCTGCACCTCCAGGATACTACTTTCTCTTGAGTTTTTCCTTACCTCACTGGCTGCTCCTTTTCTATCTCCTTGATTAGTTCTTCCTCATCTCCCAGACTATTAGCTATTAGGAATGACCCAACACTCTGTTCTCAGCTCTTTCTCTTTTAAAATAATTACACTCACTCTCTGGGGGTTGAAATTCCAACTATATACGCACAACTCCTAAATTTATATATCCTGTCCAGACCTCCTTCCTGAATTTCAGACCCAGATATTCGACGACTTGCCTGCTCCCCTTGGATGTGAAACAATCATCTCTAAAGCCCAGTTTACCCATGACTATAGTCATCCTTCCTTTCTCTTTCCCTTAAAGCCATATCCAATTCTTCAGCAAATCCTGTCGGCTCAGTCTTCAAAATATATTCATAATTTCACTGCTACCACCTTGATAACATGAAGACTGAGAAGTGACCACAGACCCTGTCATTTCTCACCTGGACTTTTTTTTTTTTTTTTTTTTTTGGCAGAGATAGCACCATTTATTAAGGAAGGTCAAGACAATGACCATAGGGGAGTCCCTTCTAGGACACAGAGGGCAAGCATCCTGACCCCACATTTGCGGGCTGCTGGTGGGGAGGGCACATGTCCCCAGTTGGGCTCTCAGGCTCCCACAGATAGGCAGAGGTGCCATGTCCCCTTCCTGTCCCTCCCAGGCATGAATCAAGGCACTAACTGTTTTCAATGCCCTTCTCCGCCCGTGTATCCTGAGCCTTCACTTCCAAATCAACAGTGGGGGGAGATACGGCCTGGCATGAGGTGGGGAGACCCATTCCATGCTGGACTCTGCCTGTAGCAGCTCCTGGTAAGAGCTGGGGTGAGGTTTCCCTTGCAGCCCTGAGTAGGTGTTGGGTAGGAGGGTCATCTGGACTTCTTACTGAAATAATTTTCTCATAGGCTCGCTGCTTCCTCCCTTTCCCACTTACACTAAGTAGCCTGAGGGACTATGCTGAAATCAAGTCAGATGTGTCACTCTCCTATTTAAAACCCTCCTGTGTTCCCTATCTGAGTAACATAAAAGTTCTTATTGGGGCCTACAGCACTCTACATCGTTTGCACCCCCAGCTACCTCTCTCACCTCATCTCCTACCACTCAGACTCTCATGGCCTCCGTGCTGTTCCCTGAACAGGTCCAATGTGTTCTGCCTTAGGGCCTTCTCACTTGCTCTACATGGCACATTCTTCCCCACATTACTGAATGATTTGTTCCTATACCTCCCTCAGGTTTCAGTTCTGACCTTATTAGAAAAGCCTTTCCTGAGAATCCTATCATTTTTTTCAATTGTTTCTTTTCATATTGCTGATCATTTACTGGCATATTGGATATTTCTTTGTTTATTGTCTAATATGTAAGATTCACGCAGACAGAAGCTGTTGTTCAATGTCTTCAGTGTCAAGAGCTGCTCCTGGCATATGGAAGGCACCCAATAAATATTTGCTGAATGCATGGAGGAACATACTGTTAATATCACAAATTACATTCAGCAAATACAATGATACATTTTTGTTGTTATTTTTCAAAATTTCCCACTGAATTTAAGTCTTCTCAACTGCATGTATATTTCACTTCTTAACTAGATTCCACTTGTATTCATAAAATCTGAAGATGAAAGCAATAAAGTCAAATTGAGGGGGTTCCCGGGGTGGCTCAGTCAGTTATGCCTCCAACTCTTGATTTTAGCTCAGGTCATGATCTCAGTTAGTGGGACTAAGCCCCTGCTTGGGATTCTCTCTCCCCCTCTCTCTCTGCCTCTGCCCCACTCACCTGCCCTCTCTCCCTCTCTCTCAAAATTGATCAATACACTTTTTGTTTTTTAAAGGAAAATCAAATTGAAGGAAAATAAATCATTTACTTCACATTTTGGGTGTCAAAATCATGAAACTCTTCTGGCAATGTGATAGCATTGTAAGCAGCTTCAAAATTCTCTTTTGGAAGGTCAACCAGTCCTGAAAAGAATAAAAAACCACATCCAATGAGCAATAATGCTATGTAAGATAATTAACTCCCAGTTCTTGCCCTTCTTCAGGCCCATTCTCTACGAACAACCAGAGTAATATTAAAAAATATTTAAAAAGCAATCATATCAGCTCACTCCCATGCTTAAAGTGACTCAGTGACTTCCCTAGCGTATTTAAATAAAATCCAAATTCCTAATCAGGGCCTCTGCAGCTGTACAAACCTATCAGCATCATCTAAGGACTCTTTCCCTCACTCACTAGACTCTAGTCATACTGGCCTTTTTGTTCCCTGAACAAGTTGAGCACTTTTCCCCCCCAAGACCTTTGCTCTCACAGTTCCCTCTGCCCAGAATGCTATTCCCTCAGGGACTTTTTACAAGGCTGGGGACTTCTCATTCTTCAAGTTTGAGCTTAAATTCTATCTTCTCTGAAAAGCTTTTTCTAATTAGTCTAGTGCAAGTAAAGTTTTCTATTTTTTGTTGTAATATGCTGCTTAGATTCCTTCATAGCACAATCACAATCTACAATTATTATAATAATTTTAAAAAACTTTTTTATTACCTGATATCCTCTCCAAACTGAAAGGGACCTTATTTGCCTTATTTGTCCTTGTATCCCAGAGCCTTAAATAGTGTTTGGCACAAAATATGGGATCAATATATATTTTTGGATTATATAAATGAAATAATAAACATATGAACCATATTTGATACGAGTATAAAAAATCTATGCTGAGAATTTACAAATATTTTAAATAAAGAAAAAAAAACCTGTCAACCCCGATTCAACAAATCTTGAGGGAATAGTATGTTCAAGGCACTGAGACAAGTACTATAAGAGGTTTAGAAAATATTACAACAAAGATGTTGCCTTCAAGGAACTTGCAAACTAGTATGAGAGACAAGGCCTGTACCCCAATAACTATAATACAAGGTGGAAATGATGAAAGTCTTAAAATTAAATTAAAATCTGAAGGCCTGATATTTATGACACATGTAAATCCCTAGCATTCTGGAAGGCCTAGAGATTTTCTATAATATTTTGGGGTGCCTGGGTGGCTCAGTTGGTTAAGCGTCCAAATTTGGCTCAGGTAGTGATCTCACGGCTAGAGAATTCGAGCCCTGTCCGTATTGGGCTCTGTGCTGACAGCTCAGAGCCTGGAGCCTGCTTCAGATTCTGTGTCTCCCTCTCTCTCTCTGACCCTCCCCAACTCGCATTCTGTCTCTCTCTCAAAAATAAATAAATCTTAAAAAAAATTTTATGTTTCATAAATAGTCTGCTACTTAGAGTTTTGAGAATTCTGAAAACAATGACAATTACGATATCCAGGCTTTGTCAATTACATTATTTCTCTTTTTTTTCTTTTAATGTTTTATTTATTTCTGAGAAAGAGAGAGAGACAGCATAAGCAGGGGAGGGGCTGAGAGAAAGGGAGATACAGAATCTGAAACAGGCTCCAGGCTCTGAGCTGGCAGTCGGCACAGAGTCTGACGCGGGGCTCAAACCCACTGACCGTGAGATCATGACCTGAGCCGAAGTCAGACGCTTAACTGACTGAGCCACCCAGGTGCCCCTCAATTACACTCTTTCTAATTTATTTCATACAGGCAAAAACAGATACAGTAAATTAAGCAATCCATTAAAAGTGAATATCAGAATTTCTTACATAAGTGTGGTAGCTTTACATAGATTTTTAATGTAAATATGCAGGAACTTTGCAAGTGTTTGAAAGCACAACTGATTCCTGCAAACACAGGAAAACAGCAAGGGAAAGAATATAATTTGTCCTTAACCACGGAAACTTAGAATCAGTGAAAAGGAAGTTTATATTCACATACACACCCCTGAATTACAGAGTGCCACCAATTAAAAGAGCCCACCCAAAATAAAAATGCAAAAGGGAAGCAAGATGAGTGAGACAAATCAATGTTCCAAGCATACCTGGGCGAAATGTCATCTTCATTTTAAGCAATGCTTCATTGCAATCTGCCAAAAGATATTTTGCCTTCCTATTATAGATTCGCACAACTCCCAAAAGAAGGTGTCCTGAAGTTCGAAGTGCAATTTTCACCTTTCAAGAATTTTTAAAGCATTAGAACATTAAGCATTAGATTCATAAACTCTGTTTGAAAATTATAAAATCATAGAATTTCCTCTTTTTAAAAAGAAGACATTCTGTATTCTTATTTAGAGTGAATCATTTGGGGTGCCTGCGTGGCTCAGTTGGTCAAGCATCCCACTTCGGCTCAGGTCATGATCTCACGGTTTGTGAATTCGAGCCCCTTGTCGGGCTCTGTGCTGACAGCTCAGAGCCTGGAGCCTGCTTCGGATTCTGTGTCTCCCTCTCCACCCCTCCTCCACTTGCACTCTGTTTCTCTCTCAAAAATAAACAGTAAAAAAAAAAAAAGTGAATCACTTAACTTCTAACTTATCTTGTAAAATGATTAACTTTTGTTCTTATTCAATGAAGAGACTCTAATGTGCCATTTAAGTGAAATATGTGATTATTAGTTTCACGGAAGAATATAAACTCTGCAGTCAGGCAGACTTGGGTTCAAGTCTTGGCCCAGGTGCTGAGGCTTGAAGTTCAATCTTCTTGAACTTCAATTTATTAATAATGGCTACAACTTATTATATACTTATTTTGTGCCAGGAATTGTCCTAAGAGCTCTTCATATATTATGTAATTTTGACATGAACCTCCATTTACAGAAGAAAAATGCCTGAGATTCAGATATGATAAGTAGCATGGCCAAAGTAAGACAACTACTAAGTGATGAAGCAGGAATTAAGTTTGACTAACTCAGAAAGTTCATGCTCCTAACTACCACACTTCACTGAGGCTGAAAGAAGCCCATCTCACAGAGTTGATGTGAAGATTCAATGATCTAATGAACATAAAGTCTAGCCCAGTGCCTGACACATGGAAACTTTTCAATTATTATTCATCCTTCTTGCAAGCAGAAAAATACTTGACTTCTAAAAATATTAAAATCATATTTTAATGCAAATTCTAATATCATATTGTTTTATTACGAACATAGTACTTTATGAAGTGTTTTCACACATATTTTCATTTATACTCAGTTATCCTTTGTTTCCACTCTCCATATTCATTCACTCACTATTTTTCTAAGAAATACTTATTTGGTACCTACTGTGTCTACAGTATTTTGTTAAGGGAGTAAGAAAGGATTACAAGACATGTACAAAACATGACCTTCCTCCTTCAGGGTCTAATCTATTTATGATAAACGTATGAAAACAGTTAGCTACCAACAGAAATCGACATATGTCTGTGCTCAGGTAGTAAATGTTATAGGAATGAAAAGAGAGAAACCATTTCGGAAGTAATACTTCCTTGGAAATGCATTTTCTGATAGAACATATTTTAGTTCCTTTCCTCTCCATAAGTCATGCCAGATACATACTATAATTTGAATCAATAACATACCTTAGGTGAAATAATTCTTTCAATGGTTATCTCTAGATTGCATTCAAATACATGAGCCTTTGTGAGTTTCTTCTCCCAGTGAGCTGCAAGCCAAATTTTGGCCAATGGCCCTCGCTTACTCATAAGCACATGTGTGTAGAACATGTTGTCTATATTCCTTAGGAGTATTTAACATAGTAGAGAGAACATTAAAAGATATTTAAAATTTGTTTACAAAAACATTTCAGTGCTATTTCTTAGCAAAAACACTCTTTATCAATTTTAAACAGATTATCTTCCGATTCAAGCTGTTATTCAATTCAGTTTCTTGCAAAGAACACATTATTTAAAATACAAAATTGTAAACTAATGAGAGCTCTTAGATTGTGAACCACACCTGTTTTAAATGTATTCTGATCACTGATGGTTTCTTACATTCTACTTATTTTATGCTGCAAAGGATTTGAGTTCTCTTATTAATATGGTCAAATAAATAGAGGAGGTAGCCTGGGGAAAAAATAGGAGATGGAAATAGGGGGAAAAGAACAGAACAGGAAAAGGTGCACAAAACTAAGAAAGGCGAACACCTCTCACCTCTTTTCTAAAACTTAGGAAACTGAGAAATGTTAGACTACTGACTTATAACCGGGTATTGAATTTCTTTGTTTTCTTCAAGATTCTCTGGTTTATTCAACAACTTGTTAACTTTTGAAGTTAAAATAATGGAACTCGAGAGGACAATAAAGTGGAAAAATGAAGAAAACAAGAAACAAAAGGAAAAGAATAGAAAGGCAAGAAAGGAAACAATAATCAAATTTAAATGTTTTCAAACAAGAATGGTGAAAGAAAACCTTCACTTAGAGCTGAAACAATTTATGCACATTTCTACAAACTGTAGTATCTACGAGAATAACATAAGGCTCCTTTAAGCAAAGGGATATTATAATACCTTGACTTCCAGAGAAGAATCAAATTATTGCTCACATATAAGAAATCCTATGCTTCCACTATAAAAGTTTTATGAAAGTATAAAAGGTTTTGTGTTTTTTTTTGCTTCTTTTCTACTTAAAGTCCTGCCTAAACGAGAAAACTGAGCCAAAAGGAACACCAAAACACTCAGCCACAGAATTCAAAATTCAGGTGAACTTTGATCAATGCCCATTGCCACCCCAAAAATCAAATCACTGTGCCCGAAACGAAAAGCTAGGCAATGTACCAAACCACATTTTCCAACAGAAGAGCTGGAGATTTTAATGTTTATGGCCTGTGCCTGCCTTGGTTTCACTTCCTTCTTTTCTATGCTGTTTGGTATCTTGGAATATACTCCAGTTTATCTTATAAAATTGTTCCAAAATTTGTATGTGGTTATTGACATGTTTTAAGGAAAACCAAGTTTGTGATTTAATTTTCCTGAGACACTGATTTTCTCAAGTACATATTCCACCCT
>NW_027530508.1:3444604-3445253 GCF_008692635.1 Crocuta crocuta
GGAGAACGAGGAAGGGAGGAAGGCGGAGGAGAACGAGGGGAAGGGGGCGAGGCGGAGGAGGGCGGCCGCCCGCAGGAGGGAGTGAGGGGCGCAAAGCCGAGCGGGCGGGACGCTCAGGGACAGCGCCAGAGGGCCAGCTCCTTCAGGGGGGCAAAACGGGGTGCGCGACAAGGAAAGGGAAGGCTCTGGAGGCGACGTGGGGGGGTTCCCGGCCGGCGAGCGCCAGGGCAGGGACGCCAAGGGCTTCCTCCACAAACATCTCCTCAGACTTCAAGGCTGGCTGCTCAGAGAAACTGAGGCCAGAGGGGTGGCCCCCCGCGCGGGGAAGAAGCGCCAGGTCACGCCTCCAGCCCGAGAGGGCTGCAGGCGACCGGATTTCTCGCGCGCGCGCGCGCGCGGTCCGCAAGGCTCGCGCCGCCGAGGAGCCTGCGGGGCGCGTGTCGGGGTGCCGGTGGCCCCCCCCCCCAACACTCGGCCCGCCTTCAGCGCCCGGCTCCCTCCCGGCCCCTCAGACAGCGCCCTACTTTCGGCGCCGGTTCTGAGGAGAGGTGCGCCCAAGCTGGGACTGGAGGACAAGTCGCAGAGGTCCGCGCGTCGAGTCGGAGACTGCACGCTCCGGGAGCTGCCGGGCGTCTGCGAGGGCGCGGCG
>NW_027530508.1:3445279-3468289 GCF_008692635.1 Crocuta crocuta
CTGACTCTACAGAACAATTCTGAAAGGTGATCTGACCCCTCAGCCCGGTCTTCCTAGGATGGACTCTCCTCTTCCCCTTACTACCCTAAGGGATCCTTGGAGAAGTGATTCATATGTTGAAATCCTACCCCCCAAGGTGCTGGTATGAAGCAGTGGGGCTTCGGGAGGTGATCTGGCCACAAACCTCATGGATGAGGATAGTGCCCTTACAAAAGAGACCCTGCAGAGCTCCCTCACCGCTTCGGCCACGTGAGCACACAGCCAGAAGAGGTGTCTGTGAACCAGGAAGCAGGGTCTTGCCAGGCACAGAATGTGTTAGCACCTTAATCTTGGACTTCCCAGCCTCTAGAACTGTAAGAAATGTAGGTTTGTGTTTTAAGCCACCCAGCCTGGGGTTAGTTTGTTGTAGCAGCCCGAAAAGACTAAGACAAGAGGGATCTGTTTCCATGGTTCACGGTTGCTTTCATCTACAGTAAGGTCAGGAATACTCCTCCTGGACACTGTGGACTCATCCTGCACTGTGAGGTGAAGGTGCAAGGCCTTCCGATGACATATTAGGGCCCAGCATCAAGAGTATGTGCATCGTGGGTGGGAAACAGGATGTGAAACATACAGAGCCAGAAGCTAGTCTACCAAAAACTCCCCCAGTCATCACACACGGAGAGGATTTGGTTCTCAGCAAAGCCTAGTTAAAGCAGAAGTTCTTTACTGTCAGAAATATATTGGGCAGTGCAGCCTATGCAGTTAAGCATGCACTGGTGTCTTTTCCTTCCTTTCTAAGAAGAACGGCATAAACTAGAAATATCAGAGTTCTGGGTTTATAGGCTGTGTCTCAAAGACATAGCAGTATTATAAACAGCTAGCATATCCATGTGGGAAGTTGGATGTTTCATGATCTCATTGTATTGGGTCATATGTACTTAGCATTCCTGCCCTAGCAATATCTGAAGCTTACTGGTAAAATGGCCTACAAATCATAACAAAAGTAGTAATTCTTTGAGAAGAATCGATACAACCAGTACTACACCAAATATTAACTAGCTTGAATTAAAAAAAATAAAGAATAGGTACATTTTAATTCAAAGTAATGAATAGACTTGGATTGTTTAATAATCTAGTTAATTTAATGGAGTGAATTATAAAATTCCCTAGGAAAAGATTAAAATTTCTCACTTATTTGACATGAAATACTGACATGGATAAAGATTTCTTTTTGGGGGAGGAAGTGATATTGACAAACTGGTTAGGGTGCTTTCAACTCAGAGTACTTGAAATTAGTCACTACTGGGTGCCTGCATGACTCCGACTTTTGATTTCTGCTCAGGTCATGATTTCACAGTTTGTGAGATCGAGCCCCACATCGGGCTCTGCACTGACAACGTGGAACCTGCTTGGGAATCTCTGTCTCCCTCTCTCTCTCTGCCCCTATGCTGCTTGTGCATGCACTCAAGGGCACACTCAATCTCTTTCTCTCTCTCTCTCAAAAATAAATAAATAAGCATTAAAAAAATTAGTCGCTACTGTACATAAGAAGACTCACGGCTCTTACATAAAAGAAACTTATGTATGACAAATGTGACAATAATCTGAAAATTTTACATGACATTAAGCTTTACAACCTAAATAAAATTGTTTAAATTGTCCACAAAATAGTTAATTGATCTTGTAAAGACCGATTACCTTCCTTATCTTTATAGAAAGACAAGAAAATCATTGTTTTGTGACTGGATGATCAAAGAATACACAGCAAAAAAAAAAAAAAAAACAAACCTAGAGAAAAATTATCATAAAACCATATCATGCAGCTAATTAATGAAAATATTTAATGTCTCTAGAATGTATGGTGTTTGTGATATTTGTCAGCTTTATAAACTCTGTAATTTGTGGGGCGCCTGGGTGGCTCAGTCGGTTAAGTGTCTGACTTCAGCTTAGGTCTTGATCTTGCAGTTTTTGAACCGCGTGTTGGTTTCTGTGCTGACAGCTCAGAGCATAGAGTCTGCTTTGGATTCTGTGTCTCCTCCTCTCTCTGCCTTTCCCATGCTCCTGCTCTGTCTCTCAATAATAAATAAATGTTAAAAAAATTTTTTTAATTCTAATTTGTTATTTCTTCTGTAATTCTCTTAAAAATTCTCTTCCTAACCTGGTTCTGTAAGACTTGTATTCTGTTTCTTTAAGAAGAGTATCCTAGATCTTAAAAGGTTCAAGCCCCACAAAACCTGGTCCTATCCCTGATCAACTCTGTTCCCCTTGCTTCCTATACTCTAGCCATATTGGATTCCCTCTGTGCCCATTACTTAAGAAAGTGCCTGGCACATAGTAATACCAGGAAAATATTTGTAGATGGATGAATGACTCAGAAACTGGAATGCTAGAATGTTAAGTACATGAAAACATACATTTTGTCAGTTTGATTCATTGCTACATTCCCACATCTAGAATATTGCCTGGCTTACAGCAGGTGCACAATCATATTTTTTAAAAATGAATCCAGTCCTATTCGACCACAGGTAATGCTTCTTTCCATTGCCTCCAATTATTCTCAGTTTACAAAGCACTTTCTCAAGATCCTCTCCATAGCTCGGAGAGGTGTAATTTGTCATTTTAGAGTTAAGGTTAAATGGAGGATCAGAGGGGGACAAGTGACTCGCTCCAGGTCACCCAATCAGTGGCAGAGCTGAAATTCAAACCCAGACCTCAAGGACCAGAAGGTCACATCCTCTGAGGCCCTCCCAGTAAGATATTCCACAACGTCCACAACAGGAAAGCGATGGTGAAGGAGCCAGTCCTGTAACCCATGGCAGGCAGGTTCTGGAGGAATTACTTGGCATGGACACCAGGTGGCGCCCATGTACAGAGTAGTTCCCCCAGGCTGACAGCCTTTGGGAAGGACCGCAAAACCTTTGTAAAAAAAGCAAACTTTGAACCGCCCGTTTAATTTGTTCTCAACTGTTCTGCTTTTGCTTCCTTGGCTATTACTCTTTGGGCCTGCATAGAAAAACCTGATCTTTTCCTCCTCAGTAGGGAAACATTCAGTTCTCCACAACTCCTGTATGTTTCTCCTTTATTCATACTTACACTTCTAGTACTTCTGGTCACCAAATGTGGTGTTTTTTTCCCCCACTCCAAGCAAATCACCGTGACACCAGCTGGGTGGGCTTACAGTTTAACTAAGTTTGACAATATATACCGGGAGATCCCACAGGTGAAGGGCTCGATTGTGCCATTAGCAAGTAGTTAGGTGGCAAGGCTGCCCACACCTTCGGTCCAACTTCGCCACAGATTGGAGGTTCCCATGACCCCCCCCCCCCCGGTTCAATTAATTTGCTAGAATGGCTCACAGAACTCGGAAAACACTTACCTTTACCAGTTTATTAAAGGATGCAGGTGAACAGCCAGATGAAGAGATGCATAGGGTGGGCTCTGGAGTGTCCCAAATGCAGGAGCTGGCGTATGTCACCCTCTAGTTCACTAGAGGATGGATGTGTTCACTAAACTGGAAGTTCCCCGGACCCCCTAATACTGGGATTTCATGGAGGCCTCCTCACGTAGGCACCATCAGCGAACTCTGTTTCCAGCCCCTGTCCCATCTCTGCAGCATGGGGGTGGAGCTGAAAATTCCAAACTTTATCCATGGCTTGGTCTCTCTGGTGACCAGCCCCTATCTGGGAACCAGCCACCCATGAGCTGACCAGAGTCTCCTCATTAGAACAAAGGATGCGTCCAGTGCTCCTATCACTTGGGAATTTACCGGAGACTTAGGTGCTCTGTGTCAGGGTCAAAGACAAATATTATTAGAAGAGATGCCCCTGCTGGTCTTATCACTTAAGAGACTACAAGGGCCTGAGAAGCTCTGTACTGGGAACCAGGGGCAGAGATCGATATATATTTTCTATTATCTCACATGGTCTCAGTTTTCTCCTCTGTCAAACGGGAATATTGGTATGTGTTTCCTCACCAGGTGATATGTGCAGAGTCAATGTTCAACAAGCAAGTGCCCTCCTTCTGACAGGGCCCAAGGTTATCTCCAGCTATCCAAAATTCTTCTTAGCCCTGAGCATTGGCCAGAGAATGATTTCCAGAAGGAATGAGAGCGAAATTCCCTTTTGTTGATTACCCACTGTGGTAGCTGAAGAGTGACTCCCACACCCTAATCCCAGGCATTTGTGAATGTTAATTTACGTGGAAAAGAGAAGGGGAAACAGTCTCTGTGGAAGTGATTGAGTTAAGGATCTTGAGGTAAGATGATCCTGAATTATCGGGGTGAGCCCTAAAGGCACTCACTTCTATCCTCAGTAAGAGGGAAAATGGAGAAAGAGTTCACACACACAGGAGAGGAGCTGTGAAGACAGAGCGGAGATGGGAGTGGCGTGGCCTCAAGCCAAGGAGCACTGGGGGCCACCGGAAGCCAGAAGATGCCAGGAACCCACTCTCTCTTGGAGCCTCGGAGGGAATGCAACCCTGGCCGACACCCTGATTTTGGCCCATGGAAACTGACCATTCCAGTGAAACAGGAGCAGCACTGTGACCCGGGGGACAGACAGGACAGGCAGAGGCAGGGCAGAAACTCCACCTATGAGCTTGGGCTCAAGGTATGCTGGGGGCAGGGGGTAGGTAACTGCTGGTTACACCAGATTCTGGGATGGCTTACTAACCACCGTGAGTCCCCTCAGGCACACATACCTTCTTGCCCTGACCCCGCAGAAGGAGGAAGACGGGGCATGTGAGCCTGACGTTTCTGCCTTCCCTCTCCCATGGCAGCCCTCCCTCAACCATCGCTCCTCACAAGAGCAGCATCATATCAGGCAGGAGATACGTTTGTTCGTCTATGTGAGAAGTAAGGGAGATGGTTCATTTTCAGAAATACTAAAGAAAACCTGTGCTGTCTAGTTAACGGAGGTTTACAACCTATTGGAAACATGTATGAATCCTCCCACAATGGAGTCTCAAACCCTTACATGCTTCACTTCCTGGGTCTTCTTCCCCTCTCCGTGTCATGGGCTTATTTTTGTGGGCTTTGCAATAAGCATGTGCCAAACAGAGGGAGGTGGGACTTAAAGTGTCTGCATCACCTCAGGGAGTGTACATTTAGTCCAATCAGACTGCTTTTTGCCTTATATGGGCATAAGCAATGTCCCGGTAAGGCTGTAACCTCTGTAGTACTCAGCCAATAAGGAATCAGGGGAGGGACTTGCATGCTAGGAAATAAATTGTCTGCTATAACTGCCCCAAGCATGCACGTCCATCAGACACCTGCTCTTGCAAGAATGTTGTTTAAAGTTCACTGTGCTCCTAACTCTCCACGTCCCTCCTTTGATTGGGTCAGTGGGCTTATTTCTCACACCTAGACATTTAATGCCACCACTGCTATTTCTTTATTGTGTTACATTGGTCAGCTTAGCTCCACCAAATCTCAGTTCCTTCGTCCATAAAATGGAGATGTAATGCCACCTTTCCAGAGCCGCTGAGTGGGTTCAGTGCAATAAAATCCTTGCACGGTTTCATATGGTGTTGGTAGTTAGTGTAAATGATTAATAATGAAAATGAATAGCTTGTGTAGCGCACACACACAGCCCTTATTCGATGACAGGCACTATTATTAATAGTTTACGTTATTAACACATTCGTTCCTCTCAACAACCTCAGGAGGTAGGAAATACTATTATTCCCATCCTACAGATGATGAAAGTGAGGCACAGAGAGTTTAATAACTTGCCCAAGGGCACATAATTAGTGACTAGGATTTGAACATAGGCAGTGAGGTTCCAGGCTGCACTTACAACCTCACCCTGCCCTGGCTTTTAAAAATGGTAGCTCTTATTAATTATAATAGAATAGCTACAGCTTATGTGCCAAGATCTTGTTGACTCATTGCATTTGCTCCATAGCCCAATGAGATCATTTCTGTTATTATCCCTGCTCAATAGGGGAGCAAACAAAGCAAGAAGAGTTATTTGCCTAAAGTCACAGAGTTTGTAAGTAGCAGGCCTGGGTTTCAAACCCAGGCAGCCTGGTGTCAAAGCTCTCACTCCGAATCACTAGATTACCTATGTATTGATGAGGATGATGACTAAGAAAGAGATGTGGTAGGAGGGGGAAGACAAGAAGGAGGAAATAAAGGTACCTGACGCTAACAACCTCCAATGTGTCCAGGTGTCAAAATTTGAGCTGATCCGTCAGATTCCCTCCATGCAGACTCTGACATAGAGAAAGAGCAGGAAGCCAAAATCTTTTGCCGTTGGAGTGAAGACTGAAAAGATGCAGAGAGACCAGAAAGTAAAGCCCAGGCATAGTTATAGGAAGCTGAAGCCACAAGGTAGGGCAAACTATGTAGAGCAGGCTACAGCCCAGGTTCTCAATCCCCAGCCCCCCACCCGGAAGCTGATTCAGCAGGCTGGGTGGGACCCAGGGCTCGGCATTTCTTTATTTTTTTTTTTTAATATTTTTATTTATTTCTAGGAGAGAGAGAGAGACAGCGTGAGCAGGGGAGGGTCAGAGAGAGGGGGAGATACAGACTCTGAAATAGGCTCCAGGCTCTGAGCTGGCAGTCAGCACAGAGCCCGAAGTGGGGCTCGAACCCATGAACCGCGAGATCATGACCTAAGCGAAAGTCGGACACTTAACCGCCTAAGCCACCCAGGTGCCCCCAGGGCTCGGCATTTCTAACGTGTGTCTGGGGAGCTTCCCATGAGAGACTGATGGGACCCCCTCTGACAGGGTGAGCAGCTGTCTGTGGAAGGAGAATGAACATGTGTCCGATGGGGTGATGTGTCCATGTGCCTCCCACTTTTCCCAGCCTTTTGCTGGGACAGAACACATGATGAATTCTAGCCAACGGGCTGTGGGCAGAACGGACATAATATCAATCACATCTTGGCTAGAGTGTCAAAGAGCCATCGTGGGCTCTCCAAATGTATCTTCCCTGCTGTGGCATCGAGTGACATTCCAGTTGGCTAGGTCCCCTGACCACCCTACACATGAGACAGGTGGGGTGAGCAAGAAGTGGACCTTCTTGGTGGTGTGGAGGCACTGAGATCTCAAGGTCCACCTGTCGCATCAGCAGAGCTGAGCCCACCTGTCAGTACCACACTCGGTGCTGGAGCAACAGAACGAACTCTTGTACATCAACACTTATCCTTCACCTCCAAGGGTTCCTGCTCTTGGACAGTGGTGACCTTCGACCTCTTGTAACACGCCGCCTGTCTTTACTATAAGCCCCAACTGAGTTAGTGCCTATTCCTTGCAGCTAGTGTGCCCAGCTAGAAAGATCTCCAGCCTTCCTGGTGTGGTGGCTTTAAGACATGTCCCCAAACTCCTTGACATGCTGCCACCAAGAATTGGAGTATAATTCTCGTCCTCTTGCATAGGAGCCGGTTTTAGTGCCTGGCTTCTACTGCACAGAATGCAGTATGTGTGACATCGTGTGACTTCCAAAGCTACAATAGAAAGGCCATAGAGTTTCCTCTTGGCTCTGCTTGGATGCTTGTTCTTGGCATCAGCCACCATGCTATGAGGCCACACGGAGGGGTCACGTGTACGTATGCCAGCTGACAGCCCCAGCTAAGGTCCCAGGGAGCAGCCGGCATCCGTTGCCAGACACATGAATAAGCTTTTGAGATGAACGGGGCCACAGCCACCATCTGACTGCAACCACTTGAGGGACCTCCAGCAAGAGCCACCAGCTGAGCCCCGTCAATCCCCAGAAGCGTGGGAAATAACGCTCTACTGTGATAATGACGGGTTGTTGCACTAATAAAATGATCGTTGTTGTTTCACATCTGGGGGCAGTTTGTTATGTGCCAGAAGACAGCCAGAATGCCTGGGCTCTGCAAGGTGTCATGCCTGGCCCAGGACTAGAAGCTGGTGTCATGTAAAGGTGAGCCTCTGGCCTTTTCGCATTCGTCACGGTGTAAGTCCTGGGCTGCCTGCCCTAACCCACTCTGGCTGTCACATCCTCCAGGCTCTTCTTCCTGCTCCTCATTTTTGGCTTCCAATCTCATCAATTCTTTTTCACGTCACATCCTCTCACCCTCGGATGCAAGGCTTGGGTGTATAGTCCTGTGTTTGCTGCTTCAGCCGACAAAAGCCTGGATTTTCCTTTCTGAGACCACGATCCACATGCTCCCTCTGGTGCCTACCGTCTGTCCTGGAATATGTGATTTCCAGCCCAGCCCTCTAGGAGCCTGTGCCGAAGATGCCACGTCCACTCCAAGCCCCGGAGCCCCAGCCATGGGGCTCAGTCAGAGTTTGCTCTGACCGGGGATCAGGAACTGAACATCGGTTCTGGATGCGGAGTCTTGGAGAACAGCAAAAACCCCCAGCAGAGGGGCAGACTCTGGGGCTCCGGGGCTCTCTTCCTAGGTTGGTAGAGGTGCAGCCCCCAGGGGGGTTTTGGTCTGGGGCCCCAGCTGTGGGAAGCTGGGAGAGGCAGAGGGTGCTGGCAGTTGGCACTGGGCATGGCAGACCAGCGTCTTCCTCTGTTGCATGGCCAGGCAGATATGTCGCTCCGTGATGGTTGCTAATAAGCCTGTCTCTTTGTGATCGAGTTGCACAAAGCAGGACATAATCACACAACAGCAACGCCACGCTGCCATGCTTTCCGATGCCAGGTGCCAGGTCAAGTGATTTCTGTGCATCATCTCATTTAGTCTGACAATCATCCTATGAGGTAGATATTATTGTCCTTTTTAAAAAATATATTTTTTTTAACACTTATTTATTTTTGAGGGGGGAAGAGGGGCAGAGAGAGAGGGAGACAGAATCCAAAGCAGGCTCTGAGCTGTGAGCGCAGAGCCAGACGCAAGGCTTGAACTCACAAACTGGGAGATTATGACCTGAGCCGAAGTCGGACACTTAACCGACTGAGCTACCCAGGCACCCCTAGTCCCTTTTTTTTTGTTTGTTTTTTTGGTTTTTTTTTTTTCAGATGAAGTAACTGAGGCTCAGAGAGGTTGAGTAACAAATTGAAAAAATTTGTGGAGCTGGAATGAAAACTCAGGTGAACAGCCACATAGGCAATCAGGGGCATGCAAGTTCAGATCACAATGTAATATTGTTTTGCACCCATTCTACGGACAGCAATGAGGAAGGTTGACCATACCAAGTGTTGGTGAGAATATGGAGCGTCAGGGATGCTCAGATGCTGCTGTGGGAGTGTAAGTGGCTGACTGTGGGAAACACGTTTCTTGTACCATACCTCCAATTCAACCCTCCGTTACATGCCCTGGAGAAACTCTCGCTCTCGTGCACCGAGGGCCATGAGCCCCAGGGATCTCAGCAGCCCCGGTGGGAATAGCCAGAACTGTGGCAGCCAGAGCCAGGCGGGAGACAGAAGCCACCCCAGTTATTTTAAGGGAGAGAGTTTAATATAGAGAATTGCAAACTAGGTACAAAGCTGTTAACTGGGTGACTAAAGGGTTATAAAAAGAACTCTAAGATATAATGAAGGTAGCGCTTGCAGGAAGCATTTACCACCCCCAAGGCTGAGGGTAAAAAAGAGAAGAGACTGAAATTATTAAAATTTAGAAACAGAGGAGGAGCCCTGGGGAGTAAACTTCAGATCTTTGAGAAGGGAGCTCTGCTCAGCTGGGGCTCGCGTCTGGCAAAGAAGGTTAAGATGAGGCGGGAACTCAGCGTTAGGGAAGGAGGCTCCAGGCTATCTGGAGCCGGTGTCTCTGGCTCTGGACATGGGGCCCCCCAAGCCTGGCATCTAGGGACTTGAGAAGGGAATTGGTGCAGTGAGATGAAGACATACTGCTGGCTGGCTGGCGCATCCCGAAGCCGGAGCAGAGACGAAGGCAGCTGAGAACAGAGATGCAGAAGCAAGTTCTTGGGGCACCTGGGTGGCTCAGTCGGCTAAGCATCCGACTTCGGCTCAGGTCATGATCTCACAGTTCGTGGGTTCGAGCCCCGCGTCAGGCTCTGTGCTGACTGCCAGCTCAGAGCCTGGAGTTGTTTCAGATTCTGTGTCTCCCTCTCTCTCTGACCCTCCCCTGCTCATGCTGTCTCTCTCTCAGAAATAAGTAAAACATTAAAAAAAGAAGAAGAAGAAGAAGCAAGTTCTTTCTCTCTGCTGGAGCCCCGCAGTTTCTCTCCAGGCTCACCCCGCTTGCTGGCAAGGTCTAAAGTCCAACCCAGAGCAGCTGGTTAATGCAGAGCTGTGTTTTTTGGGGTCCCAGACCCAGCATCACAGAACGGGTAGTTTTTTAAGTATTTATTTTTAGGGGTGCCTGGGCGGCTCAGTCATTTAAGCATCTGACTCCTGATTTCAGCTCTGGTCACGATCTTGCAGTTCGTGGGTTTGAGCCCCACATCTAGCACGGAGCACGCTTGGGATTCTCTCTCTCCCCTCTCTCTCTGCCCTTACCCCATCCGCACTCTATCTCTCTCAAAGTAAATAAATACACTTAAAAATTTTTGTTAAGTATTTATTTCCAGTTGTGGTAAAATATAACATAAAAGTCACCATTTTAACCGTTTTTCGGTGTGCAGCTCAAGTGTATTCACAATGTTAGGCACTGCCGCCACCATCCATCCGTAGGACTTTTCTCATCTTGCAAAACTGGAACTCTGGATCCTTTAAACAACAACTCCCCACTGTCCCCTCCCTAAGCTCCTGGCGACCACCCTTCTACTCCCCGCCTCTATGGATGGACTATGCAAGGTGCCTCATGTAACTGGGAGCATACAGTGTCCTTCTGTGACCGGCTCATTTCACTTAGCATCATGTCTTCAAGGTTCACCCATGCTGTAGCACGTGCCAGAACTTCCTTCCTTTTCAAGGCCGACTGATATTCCATTTTATGTATACATCACGTTTTGTTTATCCACTCAGCTGGCGATAGAGAAGTATTTTTTAAAGATTTTTTTTGATGTTTATTTATTTTTGAGAGAGAGGAAGACACAGAATCCAAAGCAGGCTCCAGGTTCTGAGCTGTCAGCACAGAGCCTGATGTGGGGCTCCAGCTCACTAACTGTGAGATCACGACCTGAGCCGAAGTCAGCTGCCCAACCGACTGAGCCACCCAGGTGTCTGAAGTCTTTTTTTATATTCTCAGACACTGTATCACTGTATTGTATTAAAATCCCAGGTTAGCCTGACTGGAAGCATTGTTCATATAACACATCTCCCCACACTTTGCATCTATAGACAACACATTTACTTTTTCAAAGCCATAAAAATAATATTCTAACAACATGCAAGTCGATTTTCAAAAACACAAAGTCCTACCAATCATCGGACCATCTTAACACAAGGCCTTTTCATCTTCACCTGCCTATTTTCAAAGTCTTTCTTATAGGCAGATAACTTGTCAAAGTCATGATTCCAGCACCGCATACGACTGAGCGTTCGGCCACATCTCAAACCTCGTTGTCTGCAGTTACACGGCTGTTGCTGCCAACGCCGAGTGAGCAAAACGCCTTTCTCTTTAGCGTTTGTTTCTTTGAGCATCTGGATTATGTATTTCAGGATCGTTTCGGTTGCACAGGAGGGAAGCCCTACTCAAGTCAGCTTAAGCAGAAACACATTTGTTGGGGGGAGGGGGTGTGGTGGAGGATGGGGTGGTGGAATATACTGGTTTCTGTCACTGGAAAGAATGCAGGAGTAACACACAACTAGGGCCTGACACCAGGGACTAAAAAGAGCCAGCCCCCTTCCTCTCTGTCCATCTGTCCTGTGGCCCTCCTTCTACCTCTTTCATTCCTACCAAGGTCAGGTTTCCTTCACCTGGTAGGGAGGGAACATGGCTATTTGCAGCCCCTATCTGCCCCCCTCCCCCCGCCCCTGCTTTGCAAGTGCAGTGGAAAGAACATTCAGAGAGCGATCCCAGAGAAGGGCTGTGATTGGCTCTGTTGAGTCACATGCCCCCTGTTGGGCCAATCATGTTATTAGGGTGGTTATGAATTATTATTGGCCAGGCCTGCTCACATGCCAAGCCCTGTGGCCAGAGTGGTGACTGGGCCTTTTGCTTTTGGAGGGAGGCATGGGAAGGCCTTCTGGGAAGACAGAAAACAACTATGGAGTCACTGTGGGGTGGGGGTGGGGGTGGCTCTAATTTTCACCATGCAACACCAGACACCTTCTGCACACATTGAACTCTTTCTTTGTCTTGACAATCACCCTGTGAGAAATGCCCAAGGGCAGGATTACTGCTTGTGATTTCAAAGCATGTTCACACGTGACACCTTATTTGTGCCCTACAAAAACCCCCCGATGAGGCAACTGAAAAGGAACCGGTGGCACAGACAAGTTGAGTGATGGATTTAGGGACGCATAGCAGATGAGGGCAGAGAGGAACCCAGAGCCCTGGCTCCCTGACTCCCGTTCCAGTGCTCTGCCCCATCAACATCACAGTCAGAAGCTTGGACGAACAGAGGGGAGAGTTCAAGCCCGGACTCAGTCCCGGGCAAGCTGGTCAAGGGAGGGAGCTTCGCCGGCTGTCTGCTCCTTGGAGGAGCTGGGCCAGCCCCTTAGAGGAGCTGGGGTGGCGGCCCCTGCTTTCGGAGCCTGCTCGAGCTCTGATGGGGGACGTCCCTCTGCTGGACCTGGCATCCTCCCAGTGAGCGCTCTCAGCGCGCAGCTCCTCCAGGACACTGTGAAGGTGCCTCAGGGTGAGCAGGAGCCTCTGGTCTTGAACCTGCATCTCAGCCTAGGAGAGAGAATGAGGGTGAGGGGCGCCCGGCAGTCCCCAGAAAGCCCGTTCCCCTCACTGTCTCACTGGACACAAACCCACAACCTCACAGAAGCCCTGTCCGCCAAAGCCTCAGTTTCTTCATCTGCAAGGTGGAAAGTCAATTATTTACCTTGCAAGGCTCTTAGGAGGACTGGATGAGTTAGCCCAGGCTCTAAAATACAACATACACAACTACCAGGCTCTGTGATCATCATCATCATCATCATCATCATCATCACCACCAGTGTTGAAAGCTATTCTTATTTACAGCCCTGCTCTATGCTTTAATCCTCACTGCAACAGACAAAGCACTCTATAGGTACTGAAGGGAAAGTGACTTCGAATGAAAACAAGGTGGAGTAAACTCTGCAGGTGGGCAGGAGCCCTTCAGAACAGCGATTCTCAACGTAAGGTCCAGGGAACGCTTGGATCCCAAAAACCCTTTCAGGGGGTCAGGGAGGTCAAAACTACTTTCACTACAATAGTAAGACACGATTGGCCCTTTTACTTCCATCTTGTTATGAACATATAGTGGAATTTTCCAGAAGCTACATGACGTGTGATGTGGGATCTGATTGCACGCATAAGCGGATAAGATAATCCAGCAGTTTTCTATTGTAATAAGCTTACTATTTTTTTTAAGTTGTATTTATTTTGAGAGAGAGAGAGAGAAAGAGAGAGAGCACGAGTGGGAGAGAGGCAGAGAGAGAAGATCCCAAGCAGGCTCTGCACTTCCAACATGGAGCCTGATGCGGGACTCAAACTCACGAACCGTGAGATCATGACCTGAGCTGAAGTTAGTCGCCCTACCAACCAATCCACCCAGGTGCCCCTACAATTGTTTCTTTCTTTCTTTCTTTTTTTTTTTAATGCATTAAGCAAACACTTAGCATTTCTCAGTTTGGGTTTCTCATTCTGTCATCGCTGGTCAGTGTAACTCACATAATAAGATGTTAAAACTTCACTTTTCTGACCAGGTAATGTTTACACGCGATACAAGATTGCAAAGCTACAAAGGGGCATGTGGTGAAAAGTTTCCCTGGAGTCATCCCACCCCATGCTGCAATTCAGTCTGCTCCCCCAAAAGGCACCACTGGGAATGGCGTCCCTTCTGTCTGTCCATCTGTCTGTCTCTCCAAGAGATGATTATTAACACTATTTCGGGTTGCCTGGGTGGCTCAGTCGGTTGAGCGCCCAACTTCGGCTCAGGTCATGATCTCATAGTCCATGAGTTCAAGCCCTGTGTCGGACTCTGTGCTGACAGCTCGGAGCTGCAGACTGTTTCGGATTCTGTGTCTCCCTCTCTCTGCCCCTCCCCCACTTGCTCTCTGTCTCTCTCTCAAAAACAAATAAATATATATTAAAAAAACATTATTTCTCCATTAGGATAGTATTTTGTTTTCATGACAAAATTAATTACGTCACAAATGTGAATTTAAAGCCTATTTCCTACAGGCGAGCAGTAGTAGTACCAACAGAGTGGATAAAGGGAAAATCACCGCCCGAGAACACGGGGGCTCCCCAGGCTGCAATGTGAGTGGTAGCAGGGCCACCCCTTTAATGTTGGGGGAAACCTGAAGTCTGTGTTTTCTTAATTTTAGGGTTTTCCTCCTACACGTTATCATCCAACCTTTAGCACCAGCTCCGAGAGGCATGCAGCATGGAAGCAAGTGTTAAGGGAGGTGGTAGACTCAATGCCTTTGGACTTGAGGGCCGGAAACCCTGAGCAAACTGGCTTCAACAGGAGAGAGGAGTCCCATTCACAGGGTGAGACGTCCTGTGGGCTGAAAGTCTTTCCTGCCTCTGAAATGAATGCCCCTTAGTCATCAGACTGGTTTGCTTGGTCACAAGATGGCTATAGTTGTCTCCCCTCTTTTAGATCTCACCAGATGTTTGGGGCTTCTGGGATCCCCATCACGTCAGGGCCATGGAAGGAGGGAGAGCCCTGGGTGTTACCAGTTTGTTCTCTCTGCTGCCTCAAGTCACTGTCCAATGCTGATCCTTCCCTGCTGGTCAAGTGGAGCCTCTTGGCTGGGCTCCAGAGGTGTCGATATGGAGTTATGTAAATCCACGTGATAGAGGATAAAATGGGCTCGACTGGGCAATTTACAAGACTGGGATCAGCAGGTGGAGACTCAAGGTTCCTATCTCTTGGCATCATGTGGAGGGAGGTGCTTGGGCCGGGGAGGCTGTGCCCTAGGTGGGCTTCCTCCAGCCCTGTTTGGTTTTCCTGTTTACGTGGTGAGAGAGAGAGGTGCCTTATCAGATGGAAAATGGACCTTTGGGTTCAGGCACCAAACAGACTCATTGTGGGTGCCCAAGGTTTAGAGGAGCATGGAGAAGGCCCCTGCCGAGCCTCGGGATCCCTGGGGATTGTAAGAAGCTGCAGCTCCCACTGATGGAGTCCCGTGGTCCCATGAGAAGCCCTCCTGGGTCAACCCCTCTCACTGGGGGTGAGGACAGGGTTGGGTCCCAGCTCGTCTGTCACCTGGCAGCCGAGAAAGGTCATTTTTGGACAATCCCACCTGTCTCTCCCCTGACTGAAAAGCTGGCCTATTGGGATCCAAACCTTGGGTGCCTTCTGAGATTCCTCAAACCCCTTCTTTCTTTCTCTTGGCTGGTGTCCCCATGTGCTTGGGGGCATACCCCTGGTTCTGGACTTGGATAAAACAGCACGCAGAGGGGCATAAGGCCTGGCTTCCTGAGCCGCCATGAAGGAACCAAGTAACATAATCCATAAATTCAGGAGGGGTAATGCCCACAGGGTGGACTTTTACCCACAGGAAACAGGAGACAGGAGGGAGCCAGGCAGGTCGAGTTCCACCTCTCCCCCCCTCTCCCCCAGGGTGCAGATCCCCTTTAACTCCTGCATCCTGCAGAGGAGCCGGCTGCCTCTTGAGGTTCCTTCCAAAGTGGTGGCCTGCTTAGCGACACAGTGCATCGCCTCCCATGGCATCGCTCTTTGCCACCTCCCCCTATTTCCCTCGCTCTCACCACTCTGGGCTGCGCCTCCTCGTGTGGGTTTCTGCTCTCTAGAGGGCCCGGGTGAGGACACTGGGTGTGCTCTGCGTCCACCCGGGGGAGGATTGTGCTAGCCAAGCAGACGCTAAGTGAATCACACCCGTTTCCTTACCAGACTGTGACAGTAACCCCTGCAATGTCGCTACTATTGTCCTCCCATTTTAATGGTAAGGAGACTGAGGCTCACGGAAGTAAAGCCACTTGCCAGAGGCACACAGCAGCAGGGCTGGGCACACTCCCAGGACTCGGTGTAATTCTAAGGCCAGTCTGGCCAGCACTGCACCCATGGCCTCCTCCTATGTAGGCCACGACCTACTTACGCCAGCACCTGGGACAGCGATTATGCACTTCACGGCTGGTATCAGAGGGGAGCCTGAGTGGCCTATGCCCTGGTTGGGGCTTCTGCCCCAGACAAGGGGCCCTAGGAGGGGGGCGCGGGGAACCTGGGAAGATACGGGCGAAGTTGTCAGGTACAAAGACATGCAAGGTCTTACCAGCTCCTTTCTCAGCCACTCCAGGGTCTGCCCAAAGCTTGGGGTTGGCTCTTCTGCTGTCTTCATCTCAGCGTCCTTGGAGGAGACCTTGACACTGACCTGGTGATGGGCCCGAGGGGCCTTTGATCTGTGTGATCTCCTACCTGCTTCAGGCAAGGAGCAGGGGCTGCCTAAGTCACTGAGGATAGAGTTAATGAGAGCAGGAAGTGGCTTACGTTGGAAAGTGTAGTTGTTTTTTTTTTTTTTAAAGGGCTTCAGTGCTCTGAACAGTATAAGGAGGGAGGGAGAGAGGCCACTGGGGTATGGGCACCAGTGCCCAGTGGATCCAGAATCCTAGGTCTGATGGCAACAGGATCACAGTGACTATAGAGCTTTAAATGATAACAATTATTAATATTTTATTAATTATTAATTAATAATGATGAAACTAGGTGCCTCTTTCTGAAGGCTTGATTTGCTCTAAGTGGTTTACGTGTACTGATCCCACTTGGGGCAGATAATGCATCTGTGTCCCTAATGCCCTCCCTCCTTCCTCAGCTCTCCAGAGAGTCTAGAAAAAGGAAAATCTTCACTTCCCGGGTCCCCTTGCTTCTGGGGTGTCTTTGCCACCCATTTCTAGAAAAGGAGATCAAAGCAGACATTTGCGTTAGACTTCTAGGAAAACTTACCTTCCTGATACAGGAAAAAAATGTCAGTGAAGCTCCCCTTGGACTCCTGCTTTCTTCCCAGTCCTTCATCCTGGAATGTGGATGTGATGCCTGGAGCTTAGCAATCCCCTTGCAACCTAAGGCAGAGATCGAAAAAATTGTGGAGACATTAGAAACCACTGAGTCACAGAATCACCAACAGCATCTGCCTCTCACGTGAGACAATAAAACCTCCTTTTTAATTGGGCAAACCCAGGCCAACAGACACACCGTTTATTCTTCACAACACACTGTGAAGTGGGTATACTTCAGTTGTTTCTTTCAACAAACACTTACTGAGTGCCTACTATGTGCCAAGTTCTGCTCTTGGCTCTGGGGATGTGTCCCCGAATCAGATATCCTGGAGCATGTCATCATGGATGGAAAACACAGTAATCAAATTAATATCATGATGGAAATAAACAGGATCTATTCCCACATAGAGTTTAATAATTTATTCTGTCCACATGAACAAGGTACCCCAAACGAAGAACTAACACTGTGGTCCCAGATAAAGAGCTAAGGGGACCAGCAAAACTCAACCCATTTCAGAGGGACTTGCCCTCAACCCAGGCTGCACAATCTGTCCACAAAGCTTCCCTACAGAGGACTTCAGAATTTGGAATTGTGAGATGCACAAGGAAACCATTAACTGTAAGTGAGAGTCAGTAGACACCATCCACAGCAGGCTTAGGCCCCTCTTTTCTGAGAAACTCCAGATGAAGGTAACAACAAAGTATTTTGAAAAGAGTTAACTTCGTACAAGAAAGAATAAAAACATAAGGAAAAAGCACGATGAAAAAGGCAGATTCAGAGGGCGCCTGGGTGGCTCAGTCGGTTAAGCATCCGACTTCAGCTCAGGTCATGATCTCAGGGTTGGTGGGTTTGAGCCCCATGTGGGGGGGGAGCTTGTTTCAGACTCTGTCTCTCTGTCTCTTTCACTCTCTGCCCCTCCCCCACTCACACTCTATATCTCTCTCTCAGAAATAAACATTAAACAAAATTTTTCTTATAAAAAGGCAGGTTCAGGGCACCTGGGTGGCTCAGTTGGTTAAGTGTCCAACTCCTGATTTTGCCTCAGGTCATGAGCCGAATAAACAAACCTTAAATAAATAAACATTAAAAATAAGTAAACAGTAAAAAGAGGTGGGTTCAAAAAAGAACTAAATAGAATTTGTAGAAGTAAAAATGAAAGCAAATGTGTATAAATCAAAGAAAAAAAGAGTGCACCTTCAGAGTAGTCCCAGAAAACAGAGCTAGGGGAGTGAGTACAGGGCCTAGGGAGGTGCGCTGGGCCAACTCCGTACAAGGAAAGTACTGCACAGAATTCTTCCAAGCTGGCGTTCAGCGGAGTGGGGAAGCACAGCCTGGATACTGAGGAAAGGGGAGGAGCTCCACTGGCTTGGAGAAGGGACTTGGGGCTCCTTGCAAGCATGAGATGCACCAGGCAGGAAAAGGGGGGTCATATAGGAAGCCAGGACACCTGGGTTCTAACCCCAGCTCTACTAAACTTTGTATGTGAACTTGGACCTCATCCTTTCCATCTTAGGTATAATGAGATTCAAAATAGTGGGGCGCCTGGGTGGCTCAGTTGGTTGAGTGTCCGACTTCGGCTCAGGTCATGATCTCACGTTTCGTGGGTTCGAGCCCTGCGTCAGGCTCTGTGCTGATGGCTCAGAGCCTGGAGTCTGCTTTGGATTCTGTGTCTCCCTCTCTCTGCCCCTCCCCTGCTCATGCTTTTTTTTTTCTCTCTCTCTCAAGAATAAATAAACATTAAAAAATTTTTTTAAATTACTGAGATGCTAAGTGACCTTCTGCCTATAACGTAGGTACCATTGTTATCTGCACTTCATAGTTGGTAATAGATAGATCCTATTATTAACCTCTTTTACAGATGAGGAAACTGAGGCTCAAAGAGGCATGGGATTTCCTAGGATCAACCTAGCAGGTAAGCAACAGGGTGGGAACTAGAACCTGTCCTCCCTGACCTGCATGGGAGGGTCTTGCTTGATGTCTCAAAGTAGTGGGGGGTCGTGCAGGGGCTCAAGCCAAGCCATGTGCTGTCCCCCTGGGCAGGCCTCGTAGGTTCTCTGCCTGACACAGTAGTGGTATGGATAGGAGCACTCGGCCCTTAGAATCTCACACTCTGTCCTTGGCCTTTAGCATGGATGCCTAATTACCCTGGAAAACCATTTCTCATGGTTACCTTGTTTTGATGCACTTTCACCGATTTTAAATCCCACCCTCAAGATTCAGGTTCCTAGCACATTTTACTTCACAGGCTCTGCAAGGCTTGGCACACAGGGATACGTTTGGTAGAGCCAGGAGGCCTGCAAAGGGTAAAGCTTACATCCCTGAGTTGGGGGAAATGTCTTCACTGAATACAAAAGCCAGAATGGCCATCCATTTGTCATCCACAGGCAGCTAATAACAGGGCCTCTGTGAGCCAAACCCTACACTGGGCATTGTGGGCATTTAGTGGCGATCAAGAAAGACCCTGCACCAGACTCTGGGGCTTATAAGAAGACCCATTAGCAATCAGGTTGTTCAAAAATTGTTTTTTATACTACAAGAATGGCATAGATATAGATACAGATATAGATCTACAGAGAGATATAAATTAGATATAGATATAGACATACAAATAGACATAGATATAGCTATAGACACAGACATAGACAGATATTGAATGAATGGATGAATGAATGAATGAGCGAATGAATTTGAAGATGAAGAAACGGTGCTCCCCTGCAGATGTGAATTGGCCACACAAGTCAGCAGCTGTGGCAAAGCAGGGTGTCCCTCAATATCCCTTCTTCCATTCACACACAGCAAAAGACTCCATTCCAAGATTCCCTGGCAGGTAACTGTGGCCACGTGATTAAATCCTGGCTGATGGGATATGAAGGGAACTGATATGTGCAAGTTCTGGGTTGTGCCTTAAAAAGAAGGTGGAGGAAGGTTCCTGCCCCGTCCCCTGGTCCTCCTCCCTCAGATTGGACATAGTCAATAGGCGGAAGGGCTGAAGGTGGAGCAGCCATCTTGGACCACAAGGTAGAAGATGGCAGAGCAACGAGATGGAAGGAACCTGGGTCTCTTGTGATTGGAGAAGCCACCAGCCAGCCTTAACTGTGAAGTATACTTTAACAGGAGAGAGAATTCAGTTCTGTTTTATTGAAGCCACGATTATTTGGGGTCTCTTTATTACAGGACTCAAGCCAGTGTCCTAAAAATATAACAGCAGAGGCCAGGCCCTTGGTTTCCCTCGCCAGGTCCTTTCCATAATCTCCCCTCCCCCCCATATATTTTATTTCCTTACACATGTTTTCTCGTTCATGACCTGATCGGCTCCTCTGGGAAGTCCATAGTGGAGGGAGGGTGTCTCTGATGCTCACTTCATGCTCAGGTCATGGGCAGAGAGGGAGCCTGAGAGGCAAGAATACGAGATGACCTGCCCCGAGGTACATGAGCAGTTATCCCCAGCTCTTGGGTGGGGCAGGTGGGCTCGAAGATATCATTTAGCTCTTCCTCCAGGCCTGACCCCTAGGGCCCGACCCCTACTCACCCTTTGGGGCTGTCCTTTCGTGTATCCTAGGCGCCTTTGTCTTCATCCCCAATTTTCAAAATACAAATGAGGTGGGAGTTTAGCGGAGAGAAGCGTCTGCACTGTGACAGCCCACAAGCCCTCCACGCTCCCATTCCACCAGGCAAGCACACGCAAGCACCCGACCACTTGAGTCACGTGCACCTCTTTCTGAGCACACCTGGGCACAGAGTGTCCTGTGCAGGGTATACTAGCCCCCTGGTATACAAGTGCCTGACACACACCTGTCCCGTGCCCGGGTGTCCAGTACACCATCCTACATCCCTACCTCCTAGGTCAGGGGAGTGTGGCCCCTGCCCCCGATGAGGTGGTGGAGACTCTGGTGAAGCAGAATGGGTCAGTGGGAAGAAAGTCCCTTGACCTTGACCCAGGCTGGCCTTGGATGAGACTCCGAGGCAAGTTGCCTGATTGTTCCGAGCTCCGGTTCCCTCCCCTGGTGACTGAGCTCCAGCTCTAAGCTGTCCTGGGACCAGGGAAGGTGACCCAGCTCGGGGACTGGTGGCACGCAGGAGGTGCTCCATTGAGGCTCCCCTTCCTTTCTTCCTGGGCCCACTCTCCCCCAAGCAGGTGCTTTAAATACAGCTAACCCAGTACCTCCGGGGCCGGGAGCCTATGCCGGCCTGGGGAGAAGGGCGTGTGGATGAGAGAAGACGAGGTCTCCGTCCGAGTTGCCAGGTGGAGGGGCTTACTTTTGCAGAGCCTGGGGATATGAGCCTCCATTCCCCTTCTTTTTTCTCTTCAGGGTAGGGAGAAATCACAGCATCCAGGTTTTTCACTCCCCAAGACCAGGAGCTTCAGACTGATCAGGTGGAGAGGCAGAGCTGGCTGAAGAGGGGTGTGTGTGGGAGGGGGGTGTGGACTCCCCCCCTACACGGCCACCACCTCATTTCCTCCAATCCCTGAACAGTGTCCCATTACCGTGAAATCAGAGCCACTCCATACAAGCATCTGAGTTCCAGGGAAACCAGGTGAGGTTGGTACTAGAGGCTAAATATAAAACACGTGAACAAACCCAAACACCAGAACTCAGCAGGGTGGCCAGAGATTGACAAAAGTGAACGCTGTGGGGGACCGTAGGTCATGGCCGATCAGCCCTGGAACTTGAAGTCTGTCTGAGATCCCCAGATCAATACGGAAGTCAGAGGCCCTCGGTTCTGGTTGTACTTCTACAAACCCTCAGTGTGACCGCAGACCATCTCTTTTCTCTTCGGCACTCGGCGAATTGTTCCAAACGTAAAAACGGGGATAATGTTCACAACTCGGAAAGTTTCCTTGTGCTTTGAAAATTCTGATGGGGGGGGCGCCTGGGTGGCTTAGTCGGTTAAGCGTCCGACTTTCGCTTGGGTCATGATCTCGCGGTTCGTGGGTTCGAGCCCCGCGTCGGGCTCTGTGCTGACTGCCAGCTCAGAGCCTGGAGCCTGTTTCAGTCTGTGACTCCCTCTCTCTCTGACCCTCCCCTGCTCATGCTGTCTCTCTCTCTCTCTCCTAGAAATAAATAAAACATTAAAAAAAAAAATTCTGATGGGACCCAGCACAGCGGTTATGAGCACTGAGTTGAGGTTTGGATTTGAGTTCAAGGTCTGTGGGTCTGTGGGCAAGTAATCAACTTCTCTGGGCTTCAGTTTCCTCACTGTAACATGGAGGATAATAGCATCTATGTGATAAGGTGGTTAAGGTGATTAAGTGGGTTCATATTTGTAAAGCACTTAGAACAGTGTCTGGCATATGGGGAGGGTTATGTAACCATTTGTCAAACACACAAGTAATTCATTACGATTATCTCTGCGTCTGTTAAATGTTATTATATCTTCCAGGAACACTTTTCCTTCCTCCTTCCTCCCAGCAAAACCTCAATCTTACCTGGGTTATTCTTTCATATCTCCCCCCAGACGCACTACAGGCTGTTTCCAGAGTTTTCTCACTTGGATCGGTATTTTTTTCAAACCTCAGCCACTCATGCACTTTCTTCTCAAGTTTTGCCTGCTACCTCCACAGTGATTTATTTATACTGTATTTGTCTTTAAACCGACTGTATTAGAGAGGAATAGTTCCTCTGAACGACAGAAAATCCCATCTGATAGTGTTTATATAAGAAAGGAGTTTATTTCTCTCACAAATACAAGTTTGGGGAACTCTCCCAGGCTGGTTGTTCCATGATCATCTGGGATCCAGGTTCCTTCAGTTTTGTTTCTCCTCTATCCAAACGGGCTTCTACCTCATGGTGCAAGATGGCTGCATAAGCCCCAGGTATCAGGTCTCCATCCTGGCAGCAGGAACAACAAAAGAGAAGAAGGAGGGCATACCCACTTCCTTTAAGAACACTTAACACATGGAGCGCCTGGGTGGCTCAGTTAAGTGTCTGACTCTTGATTTGGGCTCAGGTTGTGAGATCAAGGCCGGTGTCAGACTCTGCGCTGGGCATGAAGCCTGCTTAAGATTCTCTCCCTCCTTCTCTCTGCCTCTCTCCCCCTCGGCTCCTCCCTCGCTCTCACATGTGTGCATGCTCTCTCTCAATCCACCCCCCCCCCCCCCCC